>NC_081825.1:245961539-246176539 GCF_030867095.1 Alligator mississippiensis
TAGACACGATGTGTATTACTGCGAAGGTGTTTGTCACGGTGTGATGTTCTGAACGTCCGGAATGGTTTCTCTTTGGTGTGGTTTGATGGTTTTTTTTGCTTTCTGTACCTGATCTTTTGTGAAATAAAGTTGTCAAAAGTCAAAAGTCAAAGTCCTTCCTTCCGCTTTGGACGCTTCGGACCAGGCTCGCTTGGAACTGCGTGGGGCGATCCCGAGCGTAAGACTCCCCGGCTTCCTATCTCTTTTCTTCCTTCACTCCCACCTCTCTAAAGGTCTCTAGCCTCTGTTTATTTCGCTTTCTGACTCTTTTCTTGCTTTTTTGCAGCTTTTACCCCACTTTTCTCTCCTCTCTCTTCCCTCCCCCTCTGCTTCCGGTTTCTTTGTCTGTGAGACGCTTCTCGCAGCCTTCTCTTTTACTGTCTCTTTCCCTCTCTTTCTCTTTTTTCTGTCTGCTTGTTACGGGGAGTTACCTTTTCCATTAGCCTGCCTTCCAGAGGTGCTCTTAATTAACCCTCCATCCCCCCCTCACCCTTTAGTTTTCCTTTTCTTTTTTCTTTTTGCTGTTTTAACCCCCCCCCCTCCTCCTCCCTTGCCGCTTTTTTCCCCCCCCCACCCTCCTCCCCCTTTGTGGGGAGCTCTCTATTATCATTTGCCGCTTGAGGGGTGCATTTCCCCCCCCCCTCTTATTTTGTTCTATCCACGCTTTTTTTTTTTTTCTTCACCCCCCAAATCCCTCCCTCCCTTTCAGTGGCTTATCTTCACTTTCTGTTTTGGCCGCATTCCCGGGAGCTTGGCCTTGAGCTCCTGTGTTTAAGTTTTTCTTTTCATTCCCTTAGTTTTTTTTTTTTGCTTTGCAGTTTAACCCTGTCCTAGTGAGGATGGCTGCTCCTACACCTGGCAGTTGGCATGAGGATGTCTCTCGGACCTCCCGCTGACGCATGGCCTGAGGGTTCATGCCCTCTCCATGTGGGGCTCGAGGTTTGCATGGAGGCTCTGGCTGCGCTCCTGGGATGGCGTACGATCCGCTATGCGGGTCGTGTGAACACGGTCCCGATGATTTATTTGAGCACGCCTGCCTTGGTTGACAGGGTGTGTGCTGAGGGCCTAGACATTGCGGGCATCCACTACCCTGTCACGCCCCTAGAGACTCAGGCAGTGAGGGTGGTGATCTCTAACATCCACCACATGTTTCTGATCGGGAGCTGGCCAGGGGACTCGAGGCCTATGGAGTTCTTACGAGTCCTTTTCGCCGGCTGCCGATGGGAAGCAAGGACCCTCAGCGGAAGCACGTCCTGTCTTTTCGGAGGCAGGTCTTTATGCTCCTCAAGGAGGGCCCCCAGTCTCTACCTCGCTCCCTGAGCTTCACGCTCGAGGGTCGGAGGTATATTATCTATTTGTCTGTGGGAGAGACTACGTGTTTTAAGTGCGGCGGCTCCTCCCCACCTGGCTGCTCAGTGCCCTCAGGGCAAGGCGGCCGGACCATCGCCACCTGCGGCAGAGCCGAGAGACGGCGTGTCGACTTCTGAGACACGCGGCAGGCCAGGGAAGCAGGGAGCTCTTCCTCCCAGCCTCCTTCCACCCCTACTCCATCTCAGGGGACGGGGGGCTCTGGTGTGAAACCATCGTCCAGTGGAGAGGCTGGTGCTACTACCCAGGCCCCGCCGCCGCCTCCCCCGTCTGTGGCGCCCCCTGCCCTCAGTGCGGGGGCCCCCGCCGGATGGGGGGGCAGGGCAGTCTGGCCCGTCCCCAGCACAGGGGCAGCTGCCCACTACCACCAAGAAGAAGAAGAAGGAGGACAAAGAGAGGAAGATGAAGGGGGCCTCTCAGGATGCCCTGCCCTCCTCGGCCAGTGCCGAGGGACCCCCCACTAGAGAGCCTGGCCCCGCTCTGGCTGCCATACCACCCACCCCGTTGGATGTAGCTGTCGGCGGGGCAGACTTAGCGGAGGGGGAGGGGGCTTCAGGGGTCCCTCTCCCCCTCGCCTGTCCCCCAGCCTCCGGAGTCGGGCGGCGGCGGGGATGGTGGCGAATGCCTCTCTTCTGGTGGCCTGGCCTCGGGGGTGGCGGGAGAGTCTGCTACCCCCTTGGTCATGCCCCAGCCTGGTGGATTAGATGGAGAAGTTGACGAGATGGAGGTCCAGCTCACTGAGTCTCGCAAGAGGCGTCGTGAGCGGATGGCCTCTCCCCCCCCAGGAAGACAGGGAATGCCCTCGTGGAGCCGGTCCTTGACTCGGACGATGAGAGGCGGCTGATGTGTCTAGACATCGAGGGTGTCGATGCTGCGGTTGCGGACGAGCTCCCGCCGGGGGTGCGGACTCGACGCTCTTCCTTAGGCAACATCCACCCCAAGCTGGCGGAGCCCCCCTGGGTCCCTCCAGACTATGGGGGACTCCTGTCCTTCTTGAAGTTAACTAAGGGGCAGAGGAACGTAGCAGGACGCATCACTCAGTGGTGCACAGACCCCAAAGTGTTCGTAAAGGGTGCCAGGGCAGCTGCCAAGCTCATGCAGCGGGATCTGGGCACACGCCAGATGGCTTACCGTTTGGAGAAGCTTGCCCAGAGGGTGAGAGCTGAGTGGGACTTAGGCGGGTCCCTCGACTAGAGTAGGGCACAGTAGGCCTTCCTTGACCTGTCTGTACTGCCTTGCTCTGCTCTTGGGTGCTCGTTCTTCCACCCGTACCTTGCTTTGCTCTTCCTCTCCCACACCCACATCCATGGCAGCCACAATCATTGGCACCTTCAACATCAACGGCTGTCGAGACTCGGTGAAGCGCGAAGCCGTCCTGGAGCTCCTGCGACAGAAGAGGCTGGCCGTCGCCTTCCTTCAAGAGACACACTCTGACAGATTCAACCAGGCGGCCTGGCGGGCTGCCTGGCGAGGACAGGTGTTCCTGAGCCATGGCACCAACCTTAGCGCTGGGGTCGCGACTCTCTTATCACCACAGCTGCAGCTTGACGCGGCGGTGCCGCGGGAGGTCATCCCCGCCGCCTGCTGACCGTCCGCGTCACCCTCGCACAACACCGCCCTGCTGCTCATCAACGTCTACGCGCCTTCCGATGGTCAGGAGAGGGTCGTTTTCTTCGAGACCTTGGCTGCCCTCCTGCGCGACGCTAGCGAGGATGATGACCTGCTCCTCCTCGGTGGGGATTTCAACTGCACCACTGCCCGCGCCTCGACCGCACAGGGCCTAAACCCCACCTGCCCTCCGCTCGCAAGCTGCAATCTGCCTTGGAGGGGGCAGACCTCGTGGACATCTGGCGAGCCCTGCATCCTGATGCGCGCCAGTACACCTGGGCCAGGATGGGTGCCGGCGGTGTCACCATGGCTCGCCTCGACCGCCTTTATGTCACCAGGCACCACCTGCCACTCCTGCGCAGCAGCTGCATCGCTCCCCTCGGGTCTGTCAGATCATGACCTAGCCTTCAGTGAACTGAGCCTGCCGGGGAGAGCCTGTACGCGGGCACCTTATTGGTGTTTCAACGCCAGCCTGCTTCAGGACTCCTATTTCCGGGACTGCTTTGCCCACTTCTGGAGGAGCTGGGAGGCTGCGAGATCGAGCCACTCCTCCTGGAAGCTGTGGTGGGACGTGGGCAAGGTACAGATCCGAGCCTTTTGCCAGCAGTACACCCAGCTGGCCGCGAACGAGACGCGCCGACGTATCCGGGAGTTGGAGGAGGACGTGGCGGAGCTCGAGGCTGCTCTGCTGGCCGCTGGCAGCGACGCGACACTGAGCGAGAGCCTCCGGTTCCGCAGGAGATGTCTGCGCGACCTGGCGGAGAGCGCGGCCCGCGGCACGAGGATCCGCGCCCGTTGCCAGGAACTGGCGGAAACTGACGCCCCAACCCGCTTCTTTTTCAACCTGGAGCGGCGGAGGGCAGCGAGCAAAGTCTTGGACCATCTCAAGACTCCTGAGGGCCGGGTAATTACAGAGCTCGGCGAAATACGCGAACATGCCGTCGCCTTCTATCGTGACCTGTTTGCGGCCGAGCCGTCGTGCCCCGAGGCCACGCGGGAACTCCACGAGGGCCTACCACATCTCGATGCCCTGGAGGCCGGAGAGCTTGAGCGGGACTTGTCCCTGGAAGAGCTGGCGGCCGCCACGGCCGGCCTCGCCTCCGGCAAAGCCCCCGGGCCTCGATGGGTTGCCTGCTGAGTTTTACAAGACCTTCTGGCCTCTCCTCGGCCCCCAGCCTCCTGCGCGTTTTCCAGGAGAGCCTCGCCGACAAGGTCCTTGCCGATCAGCTGCCGCCGAGCGGTGCTGACCCTGCTGCCCAAGAAGGGAGACCTGGGCTACATGAAGAACTGGCGGCCGGTCTCCCTGCTGTGCGCGGACTATAAGATCCTGGCCAAAGCGTTGGCCACCCGCCTCCGCACGGTCATGGCCTCTCTCACCGGGCCCGAGCAGAGCTACTGCGTGCCGGGCAGGACCATTCAAGACAACCTGTTCCTGCTGCGGGACCTACTCACGGCTAGCGAGCTCTTTGGCCTCGACATCGGCCTCATCTCTCTAGACCAGGAGAAGGCCTTTGACCGGGTGGGCCACGCCTATCTCTTCCAGACTCTGGAGGCCTTTGGTTTTGGGCCCCTCTTCACCGGGGCCCTCCGGGTCTTGTACCGAGACATTTCCAGCCTGCTCAAGGTGAACGGTGTGCTGTGTGCTCCGTTCCCCGCACGCAGGGGCATTCGTCAGGGGTGTCCGCTGTCGGGCATGCTCTACTCCCCTGGCCATCGAGCCGCTGCTGCACACGCTGCGACGCCGCCTGAGTGGTGTGGCCCTGCCAGTGGCCAGCGGCCCGTCCGCTAGGCCTCGTCTCCGGCTGTCGGCATATGCGGATGATGTCACCGTCTTCCTCAACACTCAGGAAGACGTGCGGGCCCTGGCGGATTGCCAGCGTGCCTATGAGCGCGCCTCCTCCGCCCGCATCAACTGGGCCAAGAGCGATACTTTGTTGCTTGCGCATGGACTGGCACGCTCCCCCCCGGACTTGCCGGGGGGGCTCACATGGCGCCGCGAGGGCCTCAAGATCTTGGGCGTGTTCCTGGGGCCACCGGCCTTCATGGCGCGTAACTGGGACGACCTCGAGGAGGGGGTGGAGGCCCGCCTGCAGCGGTGGCGCTGGCGCCTGCCCAGCCTTTCCTACCGGGGGCGCGTCCTTGTCATCAACAACCTGGCGGCAGCGACCTTGTGGCACCGGTGCGCCCGTGCTCGACCCCCCCACCGGATCTCCTGGAGAGACTCCAGCGCAACCTGGTGGACTTCTTCTGGGATGGGCGCCACTGGCTCCCACGAGCCGTCCTTCACCTGCCTGTTGCCGAGGGGGGCCAGGGTCTGGTTGACCTGGCCAGCAGGGTGGCGGCCTTCCGCCTGCAGGCCTTCAGCGACTGCTTTACAGTGAGGAGCAGCTGCCATGGCAACAACTGGCGTGCCGGTTCCTACAGAGGGTCGGCGCCCTTGGCTTTGACCGGGAGCTCTTTTTGTTGACACCCACGCTCCTGAACTGGGCGGTGCTTCCGGCCTTTTATCGCAGCGTGGTACGAGCCTGGCAGGTCGCCTTCCGCCTCCAGCCTCGAGCCCGGACACTGTGTTTCCCGCAGCTGCTGAGGGAGCCTCTGGTGCACAACTCAGCCCTGTGGGGCTCCGTGCCGAGCCTGGCCTCTGCCAGCCTCACGGCCACCCTCATCCAGGCGCGTGTCCTCCGCCTGCACCATCTCCTGGACCCCGCTCGGTCAGCCTGGCTCTCGCCGAGGCGCTGGCCACACGGCTGGGCGTGCGCTCCATCCGCACCATGGGGTCATCTCCTGCGTGACATCCGCGCCGGCCTCCCGCCGGTGGCGGCGGCCGCCTTGGACGAACATCTCCGTGCGCGCCAGATCCCGCGGGCCGCGGATGCCGCGAGCGAGGCTTTCCCTTCGCTGCCGGTCACCCCGGCTGTGGCCGCGGAGTTGGCCGGTGGGCCGGGCACTCTGTTGCGGCTCCCCATGCCCTCCCGATAGTGACACGGGTTGTCCCTTTGCTTCTCTATCGCGTAGAAGCTTGTATGCCTGGGTGGTCTGTGTCCGCCATGCTCAGGTGCTGGCGGGACGCCCCGATACACCGTGGCGACGGCGCCTGGGGCCACCGGCTTCCCCACCGGCCCACCCCGGCGTGGCGCACATTGTATAAGCCGCCGACCGCCAAGAAGACTGGCGACCTGCAGTGGCGGTTGCTGCACGGCATCCTAGCCACTGGCACGTTTGCGTCCCACTTTGACCCAGCCGCTTCGACGGCCTGCCCCTTCTGCCCTGGGGGCGTGGAGGAGGATCTCTTTCACGCCTTCCTGGACTGTCCCCAGCCTGCGGCCGCTCTTTGCCACCCTCGAGCTGCCGCTGCGGGCGCTGGGCAGGAGCCTCTCAGAGACCACCTACATATGCTCCTACCCGTACCGGGCGGCCGAGCGGGGCGCCATCTGCCTGGCCAACTTTTTGCTGGGCCAGGCCAAGATGGCCGTCCTCAAGAGCCGCCGTAACCGGCTTGCCGGCACCGGCTCAGACGATGCCCCGCGGCTCTTTGGCCTCCTAGTGCGGGAGCGCCTCTCGCTGGAGTTTGAGCACGCTGTGCTCCGGCGGGGGGTGCCCGCCTTCGAGGCACTCTGGGCCCTTGAGGGAGCGCTGTGCCACGTGGAGGACGGCCGTCTCAAATACGCGCTCTGATGTCGTGACCGGTCTGGGCGACCGGCGGGGCGCGGTGGCGGACTGTGGCTTCCGGCTTGTGCCGTGCCCTGGCCCTCACCAGGCTGCTGTTGTTTATTTTCTCGGGGTGAGAAGAAGAAGGGTTTTGTACGTGTACTATGGGACAGGGAAGGGTGGAATTGTTCGTTTCTCGAGGGCTATATACATAAATAGCATGTTAGACACGATGTGTATTACTGCGAAGGTGTTTGTCACGGTGTGATGTTCTGAACGTCCGGGAATGGTTTCTCTTTGGTGTGGTTTGATGGTTTTTTTGCTTTCTGTACCTGATCTTTTGTGAAATAAAGTTGTCAAAAGTCAAAAAAAGTCCTTCCTTCCTTCCTTCGCTTTGGACGCTTCGGACCAGGCTCGCTTGGAGCTGCGTGGGGCGATCCCGAGCGTAAGACTCCCCGGCTTCCTATCTCTTTTCTTGCTTCACTCCCACCTCTCTAAAGGTCTCTAGCCTCTGTTTATTTCGCTTTCTGACTCTTTTCTTGCTTTTTTGCAGCTTTTACCCCCACTTTTCTCTCCTCTCTCTTCCCTCCCCCTCTGCTTCCGCGTTTCTTTGTCTGTGAGACGCTTCTCGCAGCCTTCTCTTTTACTGTCTCTTTCCCTCTCTTTCTCTTTTTTCTGTCTGCTTGTTACGGGGAGTTACCTTTTCCATTAGCCTGCCTTCCAGAGGTGCTCTTAATTAACCCTCCATCCCCCCCTCACCCTTTAGTTTTCCTTTTCTTTTTTCTTTTTGCTGTTTTAACCCCCCCCCTCCTTCCCCTGCCGCTTTTTTCCCCCCCACCCTCCTCCCCCTTTGTGGGGAGCTCTCTATTATCATTTGCCGCTTGAGGGGTGCTTTTTTCTTCTTCCCCCCTCTTTTTTTTTTTGTTCTATCCACGCTTTTTTTTTTTTTTTTTTTTTTTTTCACCCCCCAAATCCCTCCCTCCCTTTCAGTGGCTTATCTTCACTTTCTGTTTTGGCCGCATTCCCGGAGCTTGGCCTTGAGCTCCTGTGTTTAAGTTTTCTTTTCATTCCCTTAGTTTTTTTTGCTTTGCAGTTTAACCCTGTCCTAGTGAGGATGGCTGCTCCTACACCTGCAGTTGGCATGAGGATGTCTCTCGGGACCTCCCGCTGACGCATGGCCTGAGGGTTCATGCCCCTCTCCATGTGGGGCTCGAGGTTTGCATGGAGGCTCTGGCTGCGCTCCTGGGATGGCGTACGATCCGCTATGCGGGTCGTGTGAACACGGTCCCGATGATTTATTTGAGCACGCCTGCCTTGGTTGACAGGGTGTGTGCTGAGGGCCTAGACATTGCGGGCATCCACTACCCTGTCACGCCCCTAGAGACTCAGGCAGTGAGGGTGGTGATCTCTAACATCCCACCACATGTTTCTGATCGGGAGCTGGCCAGGGGACTCGAGGCCTATGGAGTTCTTACGAGTCCTTTTCGCCGGCTGCCGATGGGAAGCAAGGACCCTCAGCGGAAGCACGTCCTGTCTTTTCGGAGGCAGGTCTTTATGCTCCTCAAGGAGGGCCCCCAGTCTCTACCTCGCTCCCTGAGCTTCACGCTCGAGGGTCGGAGGTATATTATCTATTTGTCTGTGGGAGAGACTACGTGTTTTAAGTGCGGCGGCTCCTCCCACCTGGCTGCTCAGTGCCCTCAGGGCAAGGCGGCCGGACCATCGCCACCTGCGGCAGAGCCGAGAGACGGCGTGTCGACTTCTGAGACACGCGGCAGGCCCAGGGAAGCAGGGAGCTCTTCCTCCCAGCCTCCTTCCACCCCTACTCCATCTCAGGGGACGGGGGGCTCTGGTGTGAAACCATCGTCCAGTGGAGAGGCTGGTGCTACTACCCAGGCCCCGCCGCCGCCTCCCCCGTCTGTGGCGCCCCCTGCCCTCAGTGCGGGGGCCCCGCCGGATGGGGGGGCAGGGCAGTCTGGCCCGTCCCCAGCACAGGGGCAGCTGCCCACTACCACCAAGAAGAAGAAGAAGGAGGACAAAGAGAGGAAGATGAAGGGGGCCTCTCAGGATGCCCTGCCCTCCTCGGCCAGTGCCGAGGGACCCCCCACTAAAGAGCCTGGCCCCGCTCTGGCTGCCATACCACCCACCCCGTTGGATGTAGCCGTCGGTGGGGCAGACTTAGCGGAGGGGGAGGGGGCTTCAGGGGTCCCTCTCCCCTCGCCTGTCCCCCAGCCTCCGGAGTCGGGCGGCGGCGGGGATGGTGGCGAATGCCTCTCTTCTGGTGGCCTGGCCTCGGGGGTGGCGGGAGAGTCTGCTACCCCCTTGGTCATGCCCCAGCCTGGTGGATTAGATGGAGAAGTTGACGAGATGGAGGTCCAGCTCACTGAGTCTCGCAAGAGGCGTCGTGAGCGGGATGGCCTCTCCCCCCCCAGGAAGACAGGGAATGCCCTCGTGGAGCCGGTCCTTGACTCGGACGATGAGAGGCGGCTGATGTGTCTAGACATCGAGGGTGTCGATGCTGCGGTTGCGGACGAGCTCCCGCCGGGGGTGCGGACTCGACGCTCTTCCTTAGGCAACATCCACCCCAAGCTGGCGGAGCCCCCCTGGGTCCCTCCAGACTATGGGGGACTCCTGTCCTTCTTGAAGTTAACTAAGGGGCAGAGGAACGTAGCAGGACGCATCACTCAGTGGTGCACAGACCCCAAAGTGTTCGTAAAGGGTGCCAGGGCAGCTGCCAAGCTCATGCAGCGGGATCTGGGCACACGCCAGATGGCTTACCGTTTGGAGAAGCTTGCCCAGAGGGTGAGAGCTGAGTGGGACTTGGGCGGGTCCCTCGACTAGAGTAGGGCACAGTAGGCCTTCCTTGACCTGTCTGTACTGCCTTGCTCTGCTCTTGGGTGCTCGTTCTTCCACCCGTACCTTGCTTTGCTCTTCCTCTCCCACACCCACATCCATGGCAGACACAATCATTGGCACCTTCAACATCAACGGCTGTCGAGACTCGGTGAAGCGCGAAGCCGTCCTGGAGCTCCTGCGACAGAAGAGGCTGGCCGTCGCCTTCCTTCAAGAGACGCACTCTGACAGATTCAACCAGGCGGCCTGGCGGGCTGCCTGGCGAGGACAGGTGTTCCTGAGCCATGGCACCAACCTTAGCGCTGGGGTCGCGACTCTCTTATCAACACAGCTGCAGCTTGACGCGGCGGTGCCGCGGGAGGTCATCCCCGGCCGCCTGCTGACCGTCCGCGTCACCCTCGCACAACACCGCCTGCTGCTCATCAACGTCTACGCGCCTTCCGATGGTCAGGAGAGGGTCGTTTTCTTCGAGACCTTGGCTGCCCTCCTGCGCGACGCTAGCGAGGATGATGACCTGCTCCTCCTCGGTGGGGATTTCAACTGCACCACTGCCCCGCGCCTCGACCGCACAGGGCCTGAGCCCCACCTGCCCTCCGCTCGCAAGCTGCAATCTGCCTTGGAGGGGGCAGACCTCGTGGACATCTGGCGAGCCCTGCATCCTGATGCGCGCCAGTACACCTGGGCCAGGATGGGTGCCGGCGGTGTCACCATGGCTCGCCTCGACCGCCTTTATGTCACCAGGCACCACCTGCCACTCCTGCGCAGCAGCTGCATCGCTCCCTCGGGTCTGTCAGATCATGACCTAGCCTTCAGTGAACTGAGCCTGCCGGGGAGAGCCTGTGCGCGGGCACCTTATTGGTGTTTCAACGTCAGCCTGCTTCAGGACTCCTATTTCCGGGACTGCTTTGCCCACTTCTGGAGGAGCTGGGAGGCTGCGAGATCGAGCCACTCCTCCTGGAAGCTGTGGTGGGAAGTGGGCAAGGTACAGATCCGAGCCTTTTGCCAGCAGTACACCCAGCTGGCCGCGAACGAGACGCGCCGACGTATCCGGGAGTTGGAGGAGGACGTGGCGGAGCTCGAGGCTGCTCTGCTGGCCGCTGGCAGCGACGCGGCACTGAGCGAGAGCCTCCGGTTCCGCAGGAGATGTCTGCGCGACCTGGCGGAGAGCGCGGCCCGCGGCGCGAGGATCCGCGCCCGTTGCCAGGAACTGGCGGAAACTGACGCCCCGACCCGCTTCTTTTTCAACCTGGAGCGGCGGAGGGCAGCGAGCAAAGTCTTGGACCATCTCAAGACTCCTGAGGGCCGGGTCATTACAGAGCCCGGCGAAATACGCGAACATGCCGTCGCCTTCTATCGTGATCTGTTTGCGGCCGAGCCGTCGTGCCCCGAGGCCACGCGGGAACTCCACGAGGGCCTACCACGTCTCGATGCCCTGGAGGCCGGAGAGCTTGAGCGGGACTTGTCCCTGGAAGAGCTGGCGGCCGCCACGGCCGGCCTCGCCTCCGGCAAAGCCCCGGGCCTCGATGGGTTGCCTGCTGAGTTTTACAAGACCTTCTGGCCTCTCCTCGGCCCCAGCCTCCTGCGCGTTTTCCAGGAGAGCCTCGCCGACAAGGTCTTGCCGATCAGCTGCCGCCGAGCGGTGCTGACCCTGCTGCCCAAGAAGGGAGACCTGGGCTACATGAAGAACTGGCGGCCGGTCTCCCTGCTGTGCGCGGACTATAAGATCCTGGCCAAAGCGTTGGCCACCCGCCTCCGCACGGTCATGGCCTCTCTCACCGGGCCCGAGCAGAGCTACTGCGTGCCGGGCAGGACCATTCAAGACAACCTGTTCCTGCTGCGGGACCTACTCACGGCTAGCGAGCTCTTTGGCCTCGACATCGGCCTCATCTCTCTAAACCAGGAGAAGGCCTTTGACCGGGTGGGCCACGCCTATCTCTTCCAGACTCTGGAGGTCTTTGGTTTTGGGCCCCTCTTCACCGGGGCCCTCCGGGTCTTGTACCGAGACATTTCCAGCCTGCTCAAGGTGAACGGTGTGCTGTGTGCTCCGTTCCCCGCACGCAGGGGCATTCGTCAGGGGTGTCCGCTGTCGGGCATGCTCTACTCCCTGGCCATCGAGCCGCTGCTGCACACGCTGCGACGCCGCCTGAGTGGTGTGGCCCTGCCAGTGGCCAGCGGCCCGTCCGCTAGGCCTCCTCTCCGGCTGTCGGCATATGCGGTTGATGTCACCGTCTTCCTCAACACTCAGGAAGACGTGCGGGCCCTGGCGGATTGCCAGCGTGCCTATGAGCGCGCCTCCTCCGCCCGCATCAACTGGGCCAAGAGCGATACTTTGTTGCTTGGCGCATGGACTGGCACGCTCCCCCCGGACTTGCCGGGGGGGCTCACATGGCGCCGCGAGGGCCTCAAGATCTTGGGCGTGTTCCTGGGGCCACCGGCCTTCATGGCGCGTAACTGGGACGACCTCGAGGAGGGGGTGGAGGCCCGCCTGCAGCGGTGGCGCTGGCGCCTGCCCAGCCTTTCCTACCGGGGGCGCGTCCTTGTCATCAACAACCTGGCGGCAGCGACCTTGTGGCACCGGTGCGCCGTGCTCGACCCCCCACCGGATCTCCTGGAGAGACTCCAGCGCAACCTGGTGGACTTCTTCTGGGATGGGCGCCACTGGCTCCCACGAGCCGTCCTTCACCTGCCTGTTGCCGAGGGGGGCCAGGGTCTGGTTGACCTGGCCAGCAGGGTGGCGGCCTTCCGCCTGCAGGCCCTTCAGCGACTGCTTTACAGCGAGGAGCAGCTGCCATGGCAACAACTGGCGTGCCGGTTCCTACAGAGGGTCGGCGCCCTTGGCTTTGACCGGGAGCTCTTTTTGTTGACACCCACGCTCCTGAACTGGGCGGTGCTTCCGGCCTTTTATCGCAGCGTGGTACGAGCCTGGCAGGTCGCCTTCCGCCTCCAGCCTCGAGCCCGGACACTGTGTTTCCCGCAGCTGCTGAGGGAGCCTCTGGTGCACAACTCAGCCCTGTGGGGCTCCGTGCCGAGCCTGGCCTCTGCCAGCCTCACGGCCACCCTCATCCAGGCGCGTGTCCTCCGCCTGCACCATCTCCTGGACCCCGCTCGGTCAGCCTGGCTCTCGCCCGAGGTGCTGGCCACACGGCTGGGCGTGCGCTCCATCCGCACCATGGGTCATCTCCTGCGTGACATCCGCGCCGCCCTCCCGCCGGTGGCGGCAGCCGCCTTGGACGAACATCTCCGTGCGCGCCAGATCCCGCGGGCCGCGGATGCCGCGAGCGAGGCTTTCCCTTCGCTGCCGGTCACCCCGGCTGTGGCCGCGGAGTTGGCCGGTGGGCCGGGCACTCTGTTGCGGCTCCCCATGCCTCCCGATAGTGACACGGGTTGTCCCTTTGCTTCTCTATCGCGTAGAAGCTTGTATGCCTGGGTGGTCTGTGTCCGCCATGCTCAGGTGCTGGCGGGACGCCCCGATACACCGTGGCGACAGCGCCTGGGGCCACCGGCTTCCCCACCGGCCCACCCGGCGTGGCGCACATTGTATAAGCCGCCGACCGCCAAGAAGACTGGCGACCTGCAGTGGCGGTTGCTGCACGGCATCCTAGCCACTGGCACGTTTGCGTCCCACTTTGACCCAGCCGCTTCGACGGCCTGCCCCTTCTGCCCTGGGGGCGTGGAGGAGGATCTCTTTCACGCCTTCCTGGACTGTCCCCGCCTGCGGCCGCTCTTTGCCACCCTCGAGCTGCCGCTGCGGGCGCTGGGCAGGAGCCTCTCAGAGACCACCTACATATGCTCCTGCCCGTACCGGGCGGCCGAGCGGGGCGCCATCTGCCTGGCCAACTTTTTGCTGGGCCAGGCCAAGGTGGCCGTCCTCAAGAGCCGCCGTAACCGGCTTGCCGGCACCGGCTCAGACGATGCCCCACGGCTCTTTGGCCTCCTAGTGCGGGCGCGCCTCTCGCTGGAGTTTGAGCACGCTGTGCTCCGGCGGGGGGTGCCCGCCTTCGAGGCACTCTGGGCCCTTGAGGGAGCGCTGTGCCACGTGGAGGACGGCCGTCTCAAATACGCGCTCTGATGTTGTGACCGGTCTGGGCGACCGGGCGGGCGCGGTGGCGGACTGTGGCTTCCGGCTTGTGCCGTGCCCTGGGCCCTCACCAAGCTGCTTTTGTTCATTTTCTCGGGGTGAGAAGTCGAAGGGTTTTGTACGTGTACTATGGGACAGGGAAGGGTGGAATTGTTCGTTTCTCGAGGGCTATATACATAAATAGCATGTTAGACACGATGTGTATTACTGCGAAGGTGTTTGTCACGGTGTGATGTTCTGAACGTCCGGGAATGGTTTCTCTTTGGTGTGGTTTGATGGTTTTTTTGCTTTCTGTACCTGATCTTTTGTGAAATAAAGTTGTCAAAAGTCAAAGTCCTTCCTTCCTTCCTTCCTTCCTTCCGCTTTGGACGCTTCGGACCAGGCTCGCTTGGAGCTGCGTGGGGCGATCCCGAGCGTAAGACTCCCCGGCTTCCTATCTCTTTTCTTCCTTCACTCCCACCTCTCTAAAGGTCTCTAGCCTCTGTTTATTACGCTTTCTGACTCTTTTCTTGCTTTTTTGCAGCTTTTACCCCCACTTTTCTCTCCTCTCTCTTCCCTCCCCCTCTGCTTCCGGTTTCTTTGTCTGTGAGACGCTTCTCGCAGCCTTCTCTTTTACTGTCTCTTTCCCTCTCTTTCTCTTTTTTCTGTCTGCTTGTTACGGGGAGTTACCTTTTCCATTAGCCTGCCTTCCAGAGGTGCTCTTAATTAACCCTCCATCCCCCCCTCACCCTTTAGTTTTCCTTTTCTTTTTTCTTTTTGCTGTTTTAACCCCCCCCCTCCTTCCCCTGCCGCTTTTTTCCCCCCCCCCGACCCTCCTCCCCCTTTGTGGGGAGCTCTCTATTATCATTTGCCGCTTGAGGGGTGCTTTTTTCTTCTTCCCCCCCTCTTTTTTTGTTCTATCCACGCTTTTTTTTTTTTCTTTTCACCCCCCAAATCCCTCCCTCCCTTTCAGTGGCTTATCTTCACTTTCTGTTTTGGCCGCATTCCCGGGAGCTTGGCCTTGAGCTCCTGTGTTTAAGTTTTCTTTTCATTCCCTTAGTTTTTTTTGCTTTGCAGTTTAACCCTGTCCTAGTGAGGATGGCTGCTCCTACACCTGGCAGTTGGCATGAGGATGTCTCTCGGGACCTCCCGCTGACGCATGGCCTGAGGGTTCATGCCCCTCTCCATGTGGGGCTTGAGGTTTGCATGGAGGCTCTGGCTGCGCTCCTGGGATGGCGTACGATCCGCTATGCGGGTCGTGTGAACACGGTCCCGATGATTTATTTGAGCACGCCTGCCTTGGTTGACAGGGTGTGTGCGGAGGGCCTAGACATTGCGGGCATCCACTACCCTGTCACGCCCCTAGAGACTCAGGCAGTGAGGGTGGTGATCTCTAACATCCCACCACATGTTTCTGATCGGGAGCTGGCCAGGGGACTCGAGGCCTATGGAGTTCTTACGAGTCCTTTTCGCCGGCTGCCGATGGGAAGCAAGGACCCTCAGCGGAAGCACGTCCTGTCTTTTCGGAGGCAGGTCTTTATGCTCCTCAAGGAGGGCCCCCAGTCTCTACCTCGCTCCCTGAGCTTCACGCTCGAGGGTCGGAGGTATATTATCTATTTGTCTGTGGGAGAGACTACGTGTTTTAAGTGCGGCGGCTCCTCCCACCTGGCTGCTCAGTGCCCTCAGGGCAAGGCGGCCGGACCATCGCCACCTGCGGCAGAGCCGAGAGACGGCGTGTCGACTTCTGGGACACGCGGAAGGCCCAGGGAGGCAGGGAGCTCTTCCTCCCAGCCTCCTTCCATCCCTACTCCATCTCAGGGGACGGGGGGCTCTGGTGTGAAACCATCGTCCAGTAGAGAGGATGGTGCTACTACCCAGGCCCCGCCGCCGCCTCCCCCGTCTGTGGCGCCCCCTGCCCTCAGTGCGGGGGCCCCGCCGGCTGGGGGGGCGGGGCAGTCTGGCCCGTCCCCAGCACAGGGGCAGCTGCCCACTACCACCAAGAAGAAGAAGAAGGAGGACAAAGAGAGGAAGATGAAGGGGGCCTCTCAGGATGCCCTGCCCTCCTCGGCCAGTGCCGAGGGACCCCCCACTAGAGAGCCTGGCCCCGCTCTGGCTGCCATACCACCCACCCCGTTGGATGTAGCTGTCGGCGGGGCAGACTTAGCAGAGGGGGAGGGGGCTTCAGGGGTCCCTCTCCCCTCGCCTGTTCCCCAGCCTCCGGAGTCGGGCGGCGGCGGGGATGGTGGCGAATGCCTCTCTTCTGGTGGCCTGGCCTCGGGGGTGGCGGGAGAGTCTGCTACCCCTTGGTCATGCCCCAGCCTGGTGGATTAGATGGAGAAGTTGACGAGATGGAGGTCCAGCTCACTGAGTCTCGCAAGAGGCGTCGTGAGCGGGATGGCCTCTCCCCCCCCAGGAAGACAGGGAATGCCCTCGTGGAGCCGGTCCTTGACTCGGACGATGAGAGGCGGCTGATGTGTCTAGACATCGAGGGTGTCGATGCTGCGGTTGCAGACGAGCTCCCGCCGGGGGTGCGGACTCGACGCTCTTCCTTAGGCAACATCCACCCCAAGCTGGCGGAGCCCCCCTGGGTCCCTCCAGACTATGGGGGACTCCTGTCCTTCTTGAAGTTAACTAAGGGGCAGAGGAACGTAGCAGGACGCATCACTCAGTGGTGCACAGACCCCAAAGTGTTTGTTAAGGGTGCCAGGGCAGCTGCCAAGCTCATGCAGCGGGATCTGGGCACACGCCAGATGGCTTACCATTTGGAGAAGCTTGCCCAGAGGGTGAGAGCTGAGTGGGACTTGGGCGGGTCCCTCGACTAGAGTAGGGCACAGTAGGCCTTCCTTGACCTGTCTGTACTGCCTTGCTCTGCTCTTGGGTGCTCGTTCTTCCACCCGTACCTTGCTTTGCTCTTCCTCTCCCACACCCACATCCATGGCAGCCACAATCATTGGCACCTTCAACATCAACGGCTGTCGAGACTCGGTGAAGCGCGAAGCCGTCCTGGAGCTCCTGCGACAGAAGAGGCTGGCCGTCGCCTTCCTTCAAGAGACGCACTCTGACAGATTCAACCAGGCGGCCTGGCGGGCTGCCTGGCGAGGACAGGTGTTCCTGAGCCATGGCACCAACCTTAGCGCTGGGGTCGCGACTCTCTTATCAACACAGCTGCAGCTTGACGCGGCGGTGCCGCGGGAGGTCATCCCCGGCCGCCTGCTGACCGTCCGCGTCACCCTCGCACAACACCGCCTGCTGCTCATCAACGTCTACGCGCCTTCCGATGGTCAGGAGAGGGTCGTTTTCTTCGAGACCTTGGCTGCCCTCCTGCGCGACGCTAGCGAGGATGATGACCTGCTCCTCCTCGGTGGGGATTTCAACTGCACCACTGCCCCGCGCCTCGACCGCACAGGGCCTGAGCCCCACCTGCCCTCCGCTCGCAAGCTGCAATCTGCCTTGGAGGGGGCAGACCTCGTGGACATCTGGCGAGCCCTGCATCCTGATGCGCGCCAGTACACCTGGGCCAGGATGGGTGCCGGTGGTGTCACCATGGCTCGCCTCGACCGCCTTTATGTCACCAGGCACCACCTGCCACTCCTGCGCAGCAGCTGCATCGCTCCCTCGGGTCTGTCAGATCATGACCTAGCCTTCAGTGAACTGAGCCTGCCGGGGAGAGCCTGTGCACGGGCACCTTATTGGTGTTTCAACGTCAGCCTGCTTCAGGACTCCTATTTCCGGGACTGCTTTGCCCACTTCTGGAGGAGCTGGGAGGCTGCGAGATCGAGCCACTCCTCCTGGAAGCTGTGGTGGGACGTGGGCAAGGTACAGATCCGAGCCTTTTGCCAGCAGTACACCCAGCTGGCCGCGAACGAGACGCGCCGACGTATCCGGGAGTTGGAGGAGGACGTGGCGGAGCTCGAGGCTGCTCTGCTGGCCGCTGGCAGCGACGCGGCACTGAGCGAGAGCCTCCGGTTCCGCAGGAGATGTCTGCGCGACCTGGCGGAGAGCGCGGCCCGCGGTGTGAGGATCCGCGCCCGTTGCCAGGAACTGGCGGAAACTGACTTCCCGACCCGCTTCTTTTTCAATCTGGAGCGGCAGAGGGCAGCGAGCAAAGTCTTGGACCATCTCAAGACTCTTGAGGGCCGGGTAATTACAGAGCCCGGCGAAATACGTGAACATGCCGTCGCTTTCTATCGTGACCTGTTTGCGGCCTAGCCGTCGTGCCCCGAGGCCACACGGGAACTACACAAGGGCCTACCACGTCTCGATGCCCTGGAGGCCGGAGAGCTTGAGCGGGACTTGTCCCTGTAAGAGCTGGCGGCCGCCACAGCCGGCCTCGCCTCCGGCAAAGCCCCGGGCCTCGATGGGTTGCCTGCTGAGTTTTACAAGACCTTCTGGCCTCTCCTCGGCCCCAGCCTCCTGCGCGTTTTCCAGGAGAGCCTCTCCGACAAGGTCTTGCTGATGAGCTGCCGCCGAGCGGTGCTGACCCTGCTGCCCAAGAAGGGAGACCTGGGCTACATGAAGAACTGGTGGCCGGTCTCCCTGCTGTGCGCGGACTATAAGATCCTGGCCAAAGCGTTGGCCACCCACCTCCGCACGGTCATGGCCTCTCTCACCGGGCCCGAGCAGAGCTACTGCGTGCCGGGCAGGACCATTCAAGACAACCTGTTCCTGCTGCGTGACCTACTCATGGCTAGCGAGCTCTTTGGCCTTGACATCAGCCCCATCTCTCTAGACCAGGAGAAGGCCTTTGACCGGGTGGGCCACGCCTATCTCTTCCGGACTCTGGAGGCCTTTGGTTTTGGGCCCCTCTTCACCGGGGCCCTCCGGGTCTTGTACCGAGACATTTCCAGCCTGCTCAAGGTGAACAGTGTGCTGTGTGCTCCGTTCCCTGCACGCAGGGGCATTCGTCAGGGGTGTCCGCTGTCGGGCATGCTCTACTCCCTGGCCATCGAGCCGCTGCTGCACACGCTGCGACGCTGCCTGAGTGGTGTGGCTCTGCCAGTGGCCACCGGCCCATCCGCTAGGCCTCGTCTCTGGCTGTCGGCATATGCGGATGATGTCACCGTCTTCCTCAACACTCAGGAAGACGTGCGGGCCCTGGCGGATTGCCAGCGTGCCTATGAGCGCGCCTCCTCCGCCCGCATCAACTGGGCCAAGAGCGATACTTTGCTGCTTGGCGCATGGACTGGCACGCCCCCCCCGGACTTGCCGGGGGGGCTCATATGGCGCCGCAAGGGCCTCAAGATCTTGGGCATGTTCCTGGGGCCACCGACTTTCATGGCGCGCAACTGGGACGACCTTGAGGAGGGGGTGGAGGCCCGCCTGCAGCGGTGGCGCTGGCGCCTGCCCAGCCTTTCCTACTGGGGGCGCGTCCTTGTCATCAACAACCTGGCGGCAGCGACCTTGTGGCACCGGTGCGCCGTGCTCGACCCCCCATCGGATCTCCTGGAGAGACTCCAGCGCAACCTGGTGGACTTCTTCTGGGATGGGCGCCACTGGCTCCCACGAGCCGTCCTTCACCTGCCTGTTGCCGAGGGGGGCCAGGGTCTGGTTGACCTGGCCAGCAGGGTGGCGGCCTTCCGCCTGCAGGCCCTTCAGCGACTGCTTTACAGTGAGGAGCAGCTGCCATGGCAACAACTGGCGTGCCGGTTCCTACAGAGGGTCGGCGCCCTTGGCTTTGACCGGGAGCTCTTTTTGTTGACACCCACGCTCCTGAACTGGGCGGTGCTTCCAGCCTTTTATCGCAGCGTGGTACGAGCCTGGCAGGCCGCCTTCCGCCTCCAGCCTCGAGCCCGGACACTGTGTTTCCCCCAGCTGCTGAGGGAGCCTCTGGTGCACAACTCAGCCCTGTGGGGCTCCGTGCCGAGCCTGGCCTCTGCCAGCCTCACGGCCACCCTCATCCAGGCGCGTGTCCTCTGCCTGCACCATCTCCTGGACCCCGCTCGGTCAGCCTGGCTCTCGCCCGAGGCGCTGGCAGCACGGCTGGGCGTGCACTCCATCCGCACCATGGGTCATCTCCTGCGTGACATCCGCGCCGCCCTCCCGCCGGTGGCGGCGGCCGCCTTGGACGAACATCTCCGTGTGCGCCAGATCCCACAGGCCGCGGATGCCGCGAGCGAGGCTTTCCCTTCGCTGCCGGTCACCCCGGCTGTGGCCGCGGAGTTGGCCGGTGGGCCGGGCACTCTGTTGCGGCTCCCCATGCCTCCTGATAGTGACACGGGTTGTCCCTTTGCTTCTCTATCGCGTAGAAGCTTGTATGCCTGGGTGGTCTGTGTCCGCCATGCTCAGGTGCTGGCGGGCCGCCCCGATACACCGTGGCGACGGCGCCTGGGGCCACCGGCTTCTCCACCGGCCCACCTGGCGTGGCGCACATTGTATAAGCCACCGACCGCCAAGAAGACTGGCGACCTGCAGTGGCGGTTGCTGCACGGCATCCTAGCCACTGGCACGTTTGCGTCCCACTTTGACCCAGCCGCTTCGACGGCCTGCCCCTTCTGCCCTGGGGGCGTGGAGGAGGATCTCTTTCACGCCTTCCTGGACTGTCCCCGCCTGCGGCCGCTCTTTGCCACCCTCGAGCTGCCGCTGCGGGCGCTGGGCAGGAGCCTCTCAGAGACCACCTACATATGCTCCTACCCGTACCGGGCGGCCGAGCGGGGCGCCATCTGTCTGGCCAACTTTTTGCTGGGCCAGGCCAAGATGGCCGTCCTCAAGAGCCGCCGTAACTGGCTTGCCGGCACCAGCTCAGACGATGCCCCGCGGCTCTTCGGCCTCCTAGTGCGGGCGCGCCTCTTGCTGGAGTTTGAACACGCTGTGCTCCGGCGGGGGGTGCCCACCTTCGAGGCACTCTGGGCCCTTGAGGAAGCGCTGTGCCACGTGGAGGACGGCCATCTCAAATACGCGCTCTGATGTCATGACCGGTCTGGGCGACCGGGCGGGCGCGGTGGCGGACTGTGGCTTCCAGCTTGTGCCGTGCCCTGGGCCCTCACCAGGCTGCTGTTGTTTATTTTCTCGGGGTGAGAAGTCGAAAGGTTTTGTACGTGTACTATGGGACAGGGAAGGGTGGAATTGTTCGTTTCTCGAGGGCTATATATATAAATAGCATGTTAGACACGATGTGTATTAGTGCGAAGGTGTTTGTCACGGTGTGATGTTCTGAATGTCCTGGAATGGTTTCTCTTTGGTGTGGTTTGATGGTTTTTTTGCTTTCTGTACCTGATCTTTTGTGAAATAAAGTTGTTAAAAAGTCAAAGTCCTTCCTTCCTTCCTCCCAGCTCCTCAGTGATCTGTACGTTGCCCAAGGTGCTGCAGGAGCTTACTACACCTCTGTGCTACTTTGAAGTTGGCCATTTTTCCTATGACCATGAACAAAGGTTTGTGTAGACCAGGGTGTGGCCTGTGGCCCAAATGTGGCCCATGAGTCTCCTTGATGCAGCCCTCAACCCAGTATTACTTTTTCTTTTTTTGCCAAGTTACTAAGGTGTACCAGAGTGTGGCCCATGGTCCAAATGCAGTCCACAACCCCTTTTGATGTAGCTCACCACCCAGAACTACCCCTTTGAAAATGCCTTTCAGGGCCAAACTTTGGGAACCATATTGTAGACCTTTATCCCATATGTTATTTAAGCCCACAGTTCTGCTGTTAAAAATAATGTAACATGGGGGAGGGAGCAAGCAGACACCAGCCCAGTCACTGATTCAGAAGGATGCCAGAATAACAGCCCTAGGGGCCCATGTTGCCCCCACCCGCCACAGCAGTGGCCCATATTCTGGGAGCTTGCGCCACTGCCAGCAATGAATAAAGAAATTAATTTCAGCATTCTTCTGGGGAATGTAAGACTAATAGTAGCAGACCCTTAAGTCATGTGACTTGAGTCAGCATTACACAAAGTAATACCTGGTCACATAATATCCACCGATTTCACTGGCTACTGTTACATATTTATCTATCTGTTTCAAATCTATTGCACATGAATTATAAATAGCAACCATAAATAACAAGCACAAATTAATAAAGCTAAGGAATAAAAACAAATAGAAACAGCTGGGATGGAAGACAAGGTAGACAACCTGAAGTCTTCTGATGGATGAGAGGATTGTTCTCTGTCTAATTGAACATCTGTCCATAACTATTCTCTCTGAACCTCAATGGTTTTCTGGTTGTACAGACACATCTTTTTCTCAAAATCGTTCCTAGTCTGTTCAGGCACTCAGGTAGATCTCCCAGCTGATGCCTTTGTCTCTGACATCATTTTATTTATTGATTGATCACACAATTGATTTATATCACTGTAGAGATATGATATATACTGGTTGAGTATGGTCTTAATTTCTGGTCTGAATGATGTACAAAAAGTGAGGATTATGAGGGGTTCTATTCCCCCATGGCAGGGGTTAGTATGTAATGACTCCTGTGGCTACTATTATCTCTTACAGATGTGAAAACCAAGGCTGAAATGCTAAAGAAAGGTAAAAAAACAGAACCCTGATAAATTAGGATAAATCTTAGATTGTCACCTCTTCTTTCTTCCTTCCAAGAGAACACATCCTAATAGTTCCCTCTGTTGTTCTTGTCCACATGTTTCTTAAACATAACATGTTTCTTACCTATTTTGCCTTATTTAAAATAGCCCAATGGCTGTTCTTCATGTCTCCTGTCTATTTAATGCAAGTGAAAACCGTAAAATGAAGTTGAGTAGTTCTGTCACTCTAAGAAAGTGCAAGGAGACACTTTTGAACAGCCAGAGGACACAAAAGCACTGCCATATTATACTCTTTGTCATTCCAATGTTAACAATAACAATAAGTATATTAAACACAGGCAGATTTGAAGTTTTCTGTGCAATTTGCATTTCAACGCCCTGTTCCTCCTCTCTTCATGTGGAGTGATTTGCTCCCATTGTGAACTCTTAATTGTGGTACAAGAATGGCAGGCTGTATGATTGCACATTGGAAACTGTGCAGTGGTTCAGCTGTTAGAAGCAACTTGGGTTTCTTTGTTTGTTTGTTTATTTGTTCCTGGACTTGTACTTCTGCTGTGTTAACTCATGGAAATTGCTCAGGGACAGATTTAAATCAAAACAGACAGTTTCCATTTTTGCTTTGTAACTAGAATAGTAAAGGTTGTTTCAAATGTGCTGCTTCTTCAACGTAAGGCAAGTTTGGAATGTTTGTTTACTTTTCATACTATGCATGGTGCCCTTTTGTTAAAATAAGGGGGCTCTCTGTGTAGCAGATCTCCACTTTGATTGGCTGAGCTTCTTTAAATAATGCAAAATAATTATGGATTGAGTCATGTTATTCTTTTTTAAATATAGATGTGTCTGTCATTTGATGCAGTAGCTTCAAATATTAACTATGTACTTATCAGTCATTTAAAATCCTCCACGATTTGCCAGAATACACATGTAAATGGCTTCTAGGATTATGCCTCAGCAACTTGAAAATGTTTGTATTTCTTCTGTACGGGGTGTATTTTGCTTACCCAAGCAGACACATTCTTTTTTGGTTAATCCTACCCATTTCTGTGCCTTACCCATCCTTTGGGGATTTGATGCATGGAGGCTATTTGTTCTATTAATCAGTAGGTTCCTAAATTCTAATCCTTGGTAAAGCACTGGCTTGCTGCCTGACCTTGGTAAATCACTTGACCTCCTTTTGCCTCAGTCAATCCAGCTGGAAAATTGGGTAAAAAGTAGGACTTATTGAAAACCAGATGCTGCATCCAAGAAGAGATTTCCTTGGTAAGTAAAACAGGAATTAGAGACAGAAAAAGGGGACATTTGGAAAGTTCAATTGTATAGCTTTTCTTCACTCCTGCTGCCTTTTACATTTGTAGTGGGAAGATTCAACAAGATTCCATTTGATACTGAAGAATAAATGGATGACTAGCCAGATTGATCTGAATGCTTTTGTTTAAATTACTTAAAAGAATACATAACTTTCTTCAATAGAAAATATATCATTGGATCACACTTGGCAAAAGAAGGAATGAAAGGCAATCAAAGGGGTTGACGTAGCCCTCATAGACAGCTGATCCAACAACATACCATACCAGCTCAGAAGTCAGAGCTGCCCTGTGGCAAAAAGGGAGGATCAAGCAGCCATCTCTTCCATTCAGGAATTTGTCTATGTTGGGGAATCCTCAATGGGCAAAGAGATGGCATAGATAGCTCTTGAATCATTGCAGACCAGGATAGAGAAAATGCTGGAGGAGAGGAGAGTCAAAAG
Organism: Alligator mississippiensis; assembly: GCF_030867095.1. NCBI lineage: Eukaryota > Metazoa > Chordata > Crocodylia > Alligatoridae > Alligator > Alligator mississippiensis. The sequence continues at coordinate 245,985,334 of NC_081825.1, forward strand.
CATGACTGGAGCACATGGCACCCAGTGACAGACAGGAGTTTGAGATCATCAGCTAATCAATAGAATATGGATCAGACCACAGTATGCTCCAACCTATGCTGAGGCAGAGGTGTGGCTGTTATAAATTTAGACCCATTGTTAGTCTATAAGTGGCCTTCTTACAGCCCTGACCTCTGACCTCTGAGCTATAGAAACTAGGCAATGAGAATCTGAGCCTTGGTGAGTAACTTACAAACTACACCTGTTAGATGAACCACATTTTCAGTGTGTTTGATACCAGACATGAGCGAATACAGATTTTTCACAAAGAAATTGCAGCTGTTTTCAGTTCCCTTACGAAAGGAAGAAAACATGGGTAAAAAGATTACTGTGACATTTTGACCAACAACTCATGTGAATGCCACAGGAAAGCAGGAATATATGGGTATTGTTCCTTCCATGATCTTTTAATGTAGGGATTACCAAAAGTAAATACTTGCATTTAATTAAATGTTTCTTGCAAAATGGAAATTGTTTTAGGTTATATCCTCAGCTGATGCAAATGAAACTCTAGTATCACACGGTGAAAAATTAAAATTAAAATTTTACCCTTTTCCTTAGTATCCCCAAACTACAGGGAAATTCTATTATAATAGAACATCAAGAATATCTGATATAAAGCATGCTTAAGAGTCATATTATATCCTCAGTTACACACATGCACTTGGGGAAAGACATCAGCAGCATCATGATTATTCTTACTACTGCTATTACTACCATAATTCTTAGGATCCATAGTCCTGGAACAGAACCCTATTATTCCAGGCACTGAACAAACAGAACAAAAAGACTGCTCATAGTCTAAATGCAATTTGAAACAACAAATCAATACAAAACAGATGGATAGGGAAGTACAAAGAAACAAAGAGATAATGTTGATCTGCATAACTATTGTCAAGTTTTCTGAAGGCATCACAGGAAAGGAGAGGCTAGAACTAGCTCTGTGGCTTCTTATGGTGAGCTCCTCCCAAACGTGAGGAGCAGAATGACAAAAACCACAAAGGAGTTGCTTAAAATGTAACAAGTGGAGAAGGTAGGCTGGCATCATGGGGTGATGGGAGGAGTCATCAACATCTCTATAAGGAATGAACAATGATAGGTACTAGGCTGGGAATAGGTCACAAAGGGCTTTTTTACTGCTTGTTCATCTACTTGGGCACACAAAAGCCATTTTCTTCAGGTATTTTTGCACATTTTGTCAATTTTTGGGGTTCCTATTTGATTTTGTACATTTTCAAAAGTCCTGAACATACAGCAGCTCTGACTGAGCACTCAATATTTTTTAAAGTAAAACTTCTTATTTAGATTTAAGTATGGTCCCTGGAGCCTAGCTGTGGGTGCTCCGGTTTGAAAAGTAGGTCCTTTGAGCTTTGAGGTTCATTCAGAGCTGAAACACAAAGCAACATGCAAGTGGTGATAATCCAGCTAAAATGAAATTAAAATAAAGGGACACACAAGCCTGGAAAAGAGCATCCACCAAAGCTCATGACGATAATTAAACATGAACCAGTCCTTTGAAATAAAGAAAGGAAATGGACAGTAGATAAAGGAGAGGATCAGCCTCCTATTTTTCTTGGTTCTTCTTTTGCAGTCCCTTCTCCTGGTACCCTAATATTGGTGGCATAGGTTCACATTTCTTTCTGACTAATTGACAATAAGTTGGCAGTCTTATCCATGGAAATATGTTGAAAGTGTATTAGATTGATCTCACCCTTAGGGAGAAAAGGAACATGGGGGGATTTTGGCTTATTGCCATAAAAATATATATATTGAGACATTTTTTCTTTGATTCCATAAGCAAGAGCCTCCATTTATTGTGCATGCTACATCCATCTAAAAGTCATTCAGATTACTTTTCCATGCATTAGCTAATTTTCTTTAGTAGCTAAATGAGAAGTGTGATCTGGGCTGCATACGGCCCTGACACCCAACTAGCTCTTATGTGCTGGCTTTGAATAGCATTACTCATATTATCTTTTCAATAAGGCCCATTGAGTTAGTACTAAGTAAAGAACATTTCTATACCCTTCAAGAACATCAAAATGTCATTATGTGTTTGCCTTGCTCAAAGTATCATTCAAGCATCATTCAAGCATTTAGAAGGAATTCTCTATGTGACTTGACTCCCTATAGAAGAGCAGGTTTTCACCCTCATTGACCTGTTATACGTAATTACTTAGCTGTCTGTCCATAAGAGTTCTAAGAAAATTTGCTCAGAAAACAGGATTTTTATCTTGAGGAAAATTCCAGTTTCAACCCAAAATGCAATAGTTTTATTAGGAATTAGGGTGTGGACACTCAGAGACAGTCACCTTGTATGCAGACAAAGTCCACAGACCAGGTTTCCAGGGAGACGGGAGTCAGAACCTGAAGTTTGAGTGATCGAGAAGCTGGTGTCAAGATCAAAGTGAGCAAGGAGTCAGAACCAGAATCAGGATCCAGAGCCAAGTCAGGGTATGCCTGAGCTGGAACTAGAGTCAAGATAGGCCAAAGTTCAGAGCTGGAGTTGGGATTCATCAGGTGTAAGAACTGGAATCAAGAGTCAGAGCCAACTTAGGGTGAGCCAAGAGTCAGGGCCAGAGATCTGACAAGAAAAGCAGGAAAGCATAAGTGGGTCAATAGAGCACTTCACCTAGACAGAGTACTGCAGGCAGGGCCTAACTTTTAAAGGGTGGGGTAGATGGAGACTGTTGCCTGTGGCCTTAAGCTGCCCTGATTGCCTCATTAGGATTAGATGGGCCCTCTCCACTTATTGCAGGGTTTATTGCAGGTAGTGCTTGTTTCCCTGCAGCCTCCATGGCTGAACTGCCCTGTTCTTCTGATTGGCTGGGCCCAGGACTCTGATCTGGCTTCATTACAGATTTCATCCAAAAATTAAATGAAAAGTGAAATTATTGAAAATTTTCATGGAAAAATGTTTCAGAAATAATCAATTTGAAATGAAACCTTCAATCTTCACCTTTACTGTACCTTGGCAGCATTCAATGTGTAAATTTCTTTCTAATAGAATCTGCTTTTTGGTGATGGCCAGATTCAAAAGCCTCTACCAGGGTACAATATTTTACGCTTTTCTCTGGTCCATACAAAAGGTGAAAAAGTAATACTTTAACAATGTCACTTTCAGTGAAAAAAATACTGGTATGCCCCTAATTGCTGGGGCAATTGTTTTTTAGGGATAGTCTTAATGCACTCCTGAATAGTGTATATAATATATTACAAACACCTAACTATATTTTTTTCTTCTCTTTCAAACTGTCTTTGCTTTCTACCAACACTATGCAAATCAGACTAGGTTTCTTTTTCTTTCTTTTTTCTCTTTTTCTTGATCAAGCATATACTATATCAGTAGAAGAAAAGTCCCACCATCTTTTAAAGTTCTTCCATATGCTCTTTCACTGTCTTGGAGAAATGACAGAGTTCAGAATCTTGTTCTGCCTCTATGCTTTTTCTGGTGTATTTCTATTTAAGGTCTCACTGACTGATAAAAATGTATATATAGTGATTTTTGCACTAGAAGTTTCATCGCCTATAGGAATGACAGAAGCTTCATCTAGAAAAGAAAGAAATAGCAGCCACATCACAGAATTGTTGTAAGGCTTCATATTTAGGGCCTGATGTAGCACTCACTGGGCACATCTTACACATGCAATTAATGCACCTGAATTTTCTGCACAGAAAATGCAGGCGCATTAAACTGAGGCCCCACGCATCTGAATGTGCACCCATCAGGTGAATCCAGATGAGTGAGGATGTGCGACATGTGGTACACAGACCCATCTGCGGTGCCACATGCTGCACACACTGCACATGTAGGCATTCCCTGCACTGCTACTTTCCCTGTGCTGCCTAAAAAAAGCAGAGCAGTGCATGCAGTGGCAGTGTGCATCACCCAAAACCAGACCATGGCCGGCTGGAGCCATACTCTGGCTGCCAGCCAGACTCCCTGATGCAGGAGCACCATGGCTGCAGCTGCCGGAGTCCTTTAGGATTCTAGGTAAGGTTACTGGAGCCAGCACTGTTGCTGGCCCAACCTCCCCTACCCCACCTGGGGCAATATTCCTCACACCAGAACATGTGTGGCACGGACTTTTCCCAGGGACAAATTGCAGTGGCACATGGTGGCACATACGTTTCCTCTTATGAGGATGTGCCCGTCAGGAGCAAATTTGCTCCTGATGGGAGCAGTTCAGTCCAGGGCTTCTCCTGCCCAGCTAATTGCATGTTTAGATGCAGCAGTCAACAGGAGCTCCAGGCTGCCCCAGGTGCTAGCCCCAGGCTGGCAGAGGACACTGGGGCCAGTCCCAATCTCTGCAGGGTAGGGGGAGCTGTCCTAGCTGCTGGGCAGCTGCCTCCAAGCCACATGGAGATTCGGATGCATCCCAATCTCCACGTGGCTGGGAGAGGTGTCCCAGCTGCTGGGAAGTTGCCTCCCAGTCACATGGAGATCAGGATGGGTCCCAATCTCCACAGGGCTGAAAGGCAGCTGCTCAGCAGTTGCAACAGCTCTCCCAGCTGTGTAAAAATCAGGATGCATCCCAATTTCCACGTGGCTGGTAGGCAGCATCCCACCAAGCCAGGACAGCTCTCCACACCCCCTGCAGCTCCCTGCTGCCTAGGCTGACTGGGAGCAATTTGCTCAAAGTCAGCATCTACACTTGTACTTTGGCACATTAGTTTAATGCGCCAATTTCTAGTACCTGTGTGTACAGGTACTAGAAAACAACTCATTAGACTAATCAACTGTGCAGTAATTGCAGTGCACTTGTAAACAGTGATGCTTTACTGAGCATTAGATTAGTTTAATGTGTAACGCATCTCATATAGATGCACTGAATAAACTTTATAGGAAGACTGTCTTTCACTCAAATGCCCATTGGATTAGACTCTTATTATCTGCAAAGTTCCTCAAGGTCCCCACATGGAAGATTTTATATAATGGCAAAGTATGCATGTTATTGTTAGTATTATTTTATTTATTTTTTTAAATCAAAGCAACTTATTACTATTGAAGTAAACAAAGGTCTTGAGAGAATGTCTGCCTTCACATGAAGTTCCCCAAGTGTGCTTGGGAATACTGCTTCATCAATATTAGGTTAATTACAATGAAGTGCTCTGGTTATGGCAATCTTCCTAGTACTATGCAGCCAATAGATTCCTGGCCTTTTTACTCTAAGGAAAGTACTTAACTTGTGGATGAAGACTATGTGACATCTTTGTTCTGGAAAATCTCTTAAACAACCAACTTACCTGAGGGGGAAAAGATAGTTTCCCTCTGTCCCATGTCTGATATTCAATTTTTGTAAGACTGCCAGTCAAACCATACCTAAGTATCTGTAGGCTACTGAAAGTTTAAAGAATTTTTATTGTTGCACACTGAGAAGTACACAGACTGTGGCCAGTTTCTGAGCTCAGTGTCATTGTTATCAATCTAGAATAACTTAAGTGAAGTCATTGACATGCTTATGATTTACACCAATGTAAATGAAATCAAAATGGGCCAGATACACATGGTCATATAAGAAAAAAGATGCAAAAATAATTTGTGCAAGTATAAGTGAAATGTCAAAAAGCACAGTCTGCTTTGCATACTTTTCATTAGTATTTACAACTATTTAAAAATAGCTACTACTGTTGTCAAAGCAAATTAAATTGTCCTTTGAAAATCAGACATCTTTTTCTTAGGTGCAATACTGTACATCTTCACACATTTTTTACCACTGATAGCTTGACATATTTTTATCTCCTTGAACAACAAAGCCAAGTATAATTCCATGGAATTGTCTTTTAAAGTATGAAGGAAAAAAACTAATTTACAACACAAATATATTAGGGGGGTTTTTTTATAAAAAACATCACACGTATTGATCAAAATGACTTATTTTACAATATTTGATGCTCAAAAGGAGAACTAATTGTATTACATGTCATAAATGTATATTATCCCATTCAAGCTGTGCCAAACAAGAAAACTGACAAGTAAGCATCCAACTATGGTGTTCCCTATCTTCAAGATATAAAGAGATAACAGCTTCTATATACAGCTGTAATATTTCCTATTCTTTTAAAAATAATGCACTAACAGTGATTTTGAATGCTGTTATTAATCTTTATATTTATTTAAATATCTTATACAAATATGTTTCATATTGTATATCACTGTTTCACAGCATATTTATTAATGCTACACAATCTAATCACATAAAATAACTGTTATTTCTGTAATTCAAAAACCTAAACTAGGGAAGTTCATCTAAACCATATCCATGTATACTTACAAACACTACAGGATAAAAACAAAATTGTCATGTATGCATACACTGTATATATATTCTGTAATAAACTCTTCCTAATCAGTTGTGCGCTTTATAAAACAATGTAAGAGAAATGACAATGCTGTCATTTGTATATTCTCCCTCAGTTCTGTAATGGAAAGCTTTTTTTCCTTGCCAACTCATTCCTGACAATGTTAATGATTCACTATAAAGCAGCTTCTGTGCTATGATTTGTGACATTCAGACTGGTTAGATGGGAGGACTAGGCAGGTTTCTGGGGAGTGTTTTGGATGCAGAAATGCCTTGAAGATAGCACTTTATTATATTTAGGACAAGTATGACATCCCACTTCAAGGAAAAGGCCCCTATACATATTGAGAAGGGATTTCTATGGTTTAAGTGGAGAGGAGAAGGTTAGTTTAAAAGAATGCCTCTGTGTTTTTTTGAGACGACATAAAGATAGGAGGTAGAGAAATGGAGGCAGGAGGCAGAAGGATTATGGATAATGGAAGAATTTTGCCTGAGGGTATGTGCCTGCTTTGCCTATTCCTGTATAACTAGAATATTTATAATTCAAATACTTATCTTTAATAATTAAAAACCAAGGAATATTAAAGACAAAAGGTAGAGAATATTATGTACACATATGTAGGCATCATGCATTAAATCCGTGCAGTTGCAAAATATAGCAAGAGGTAGATTTAAAGGAGGTTAAAAAAGTGAATATTTTAAAATGTCTTGAAAACAGAATTTCTAATTCACTCCAGTTCTGCCAGAAGTGATACCCCTTACTTCTTATTTCCACACATATAACTAGTCATGGAGAGAGGTACTAAAAATACACTGCATGGTGGCTTGACATCAGCACATCAACAATTAAAAAGTGGCTACAAATATTTCAGGTTTTCACAATCTTAAAAGTTTTCCTCATGATTTATGAAAACACTGGATTTGCCAGAGCAATTGCATTTTGCTTTCACAGGACACTTAGTTATACAGCTTAAGTAAACTGCTAGTTGCAATGGAATGTAATATTCTACCACATTCAGTAACACTCTCTGATCTGCTTTCCACAGACAGTAAAGAAACAAAGAAAAACAGCCATTGCTGTGGATAGAGAAGAGTGTTTGAAAAGAGAAAGAGACCTCAAATATGCCCCTAGGTATTATAAAGCTGTCAATTACAAGGAGGAAAACAATACAAAGGCTGCAACAAATAATTTATAAAGAGAAAATACAAACTGTATTGAAAAGCACAAATAATGGAGAAAAATATTTAATCCAGCCATTTAACTTCTGAGGGTTTTAAAGCTTCAGTTTCTAATACTGAAAATTAGAGCAGTTTAGCCAAAAGACGTTATTTAAAAATATCAGTACAGAAAGCTTAGTAACCAAAATATGAGTAAACCAAGGAACCAAGCCAATTTATCTACTAAAGGCAAGGAAGTTCAGTTTCTGAACTGTGTTGCCTTTATGAACGTGAATTTATAGACAGTCGTTTAAAATGATGTTTGAAAATCAGAGGTGTTAATATTTACACCTTTATTCATTATGGCAAGGAAGAGATTAATGAAGAATTAAACATCCTAGTCTCTTTGCTTCTCCATCAAACAAAGTAATCCCTAGTTGAACATTAGCTCAAGCTGACTAATAAGAAGAAACCCTTTTTCTTGAAGATACAAGCTTTAAAAGAAATGCTACCACATCTGATTTCAAGATTAATATATTTATGCTAATATGAAATTACAATTAATGAATGAATCACTGAATGATTCTAACTGAGGTATCTGTGTGTAATCTGAAAATATATTAGAAAAAAGAGTGAAATGGTGTTATTAAAATAGAAATACATATTATATAGATTATTTCACCAGTACCTGTAATTTAGAGTAACTGTAGTATTGAATTCTGTTTGTAATAGATATTCAAATATTACTAACCAAAAAAACACCCATGAAGGTAACTTCTTTAAAAATCCAAATGACAAATGTCCAATACATTTTTTTTTAATTTCTAAATGTTTAATGCCATGCATTTTACAAAAACAGCAGGGCTCTTCCTTTAGAATATGATCCACAATCCAGCGAATTCAGTGAAAGGTTCTCATTCATTTAGTGCATTTTGGATCAGAGAAATATGCATATATGATTGTGACTGACACTGCAAGTTCTTAACCTGAATTCTCATGCAATGAATGAAGAGAAGAATCCTGAAAGAATTAGAAGGGTGAGATTGATCCCACAACCCACAAGAAAGTTTGCTGAGAAATTTTCAGGTAGTTTGAAATATTATTCCTTAAACCAATTCTATTTCAACTCTACTCTTTGCCATCACAGATAAGTGAATGGATATGAGCCAAGTCTTTAATGTTAGTTTGCTATACTCTAAACCAGTGGTTTTCAACCTTTTTTCATTTGTGGATGCCTAAAACATTTTAAATGGAAGTGTGGACCCTTTTGGAAATTTTGAATGGAGGTGCAGACCCCTTTGAATTGTAAGTGTAGGTATTCACATACTTTTGACAGATCATAGTCATCTTTCACAGTCCCCTTAGACATAGTCTGCAGACCACAGGTTGAAAATCACTAAACCATTTACTGTTGTAACATCTACTGTCAGATGGCAAAAAGGCAAACATTTGCAATGTGATTCTTACTATAGTTTACCTAGATAATAGAAATAAAAAATGTGCCTACAATCAGAGCTGGCTTTCAAGGTGTGGGTTCCCCAAACTGCGCTTGAGTCCCATACTTTACCTGCCTGAAGGAGCACATGAATATGTGAGTCTTCAATTATATTTACTTCCTGAGTCTGCAGAGCTTCATGTACCCCACATGCAGTTGCGTAAACAGTAAAATGGGAAGTACAGAGAAGATGAGTAAGGCCAGCAGTCTCAGGAGAGCTAGTACATACTTTTTGGATTGTGCTGGGACTTTATTTCTACCTAATGACATTGTTAGCAGTAGTGTCTCCACCATTATTTTAGTAGACCCTGCCTATCCTCTCTTCCCATGAGTCATTAATACACCTTTCCTTTTAATCTTGCAGAAGAATATTCAATTGCACAACTAGAAGTTGCAGAGTGATAATGGATTGTGCATTTGCCAAGCTGAAAGCAAGATGGCAAAGCCTACAGACATGTTTGAATGCCAGCCAATATTGTCCTTATAATTGTTCTCTGCTATGCCCTACACATGACTTCTGCAAAGCTAAAGGACCCAGGACATTGATTATTTGCAGACCTGGTACAGGATCAATATGGGTAAGGGGTATGAGAGAAGCCATACATGTCTACATCTTGGCAAAGCAGATTGGAAAACCAGGTAATGCTTAATTACCTACATTTGTATGAGGGATTGAAACTGGTGTACTCCCTTTATATTTACTTTTACTGTATGCATGTTATGTCTCTACTAGCTATAGCTTTGTAATTTGTTTTTAAAATGAGTAGGGGAGGAACCTATTATAATTAATACAAATATTAACTTTATTTATACGTTTTACATCAAGGAGATTTTGTTTTGGGAATTCTCAGTAGTTCTGACTGTGCAACTTAAATAAAAAAATTGTAGTAGAACTTTTGGATCTCCATTTCTTTGAAAGTACCTTCAAAGCAACCAGTACTACACAGAAAAAACAATATACCAAGGTGGGGGGAAAAGAACATTATAGCTATCTATTTCCAACTGGACAATTATTTGTGTTCAGTGCATAGTGCGACTGTGGGTACCTGTTTGAATTATTGTATGCTAACAATCCAAAACTAGTACCCAAGAACTAAAGGCACATCTTCCCTCAAAATATACCATTTCAGGTAATGGGGCTTTCAAGCATGCTGAACTGCTCTACACGCTGCCATACCATGACCAGGAGCAGCATAAATTTTTGGTACTATAGGCAGGCTAATTAGCCATATGACAGTGCTGTTTAAGTCATCTAGACAGTAATATCAACATAACTTTTTTGGAAGGTAACCTATGCAGAGCAGCACAAGAAGTTTGAGGACACTGGTTGTTAACTAGTGAGTCTGTGATATATATTTGCCTTAATTTAACCAAAACCAGTAGTCGTATCAGCAATCTACAGTGCTCCTCATGTTTTCCTTCCTTTTCTGCACAGCAGGTATAATTTGCTCAAAAGTAAATGTACGGTCAGCACCTGTCTACTCTAGTTCCAGGAACCGTCCATTGCCCAAGAGATTTCTAAATCCTTCCCTGGCTGTAGGACATGATAACATGTTGGAGAGTCTGGAGACATAGGAATTAGCACAGTAATGAAGCCAGCCACAGGCGCAAGTATGTAGGGGCAAATCCAGAGGGGGGTGCAGCAGTGCAGTCAGACCTCCCTTTTGACTGTGCATGGCAGAGCTCGCTTGCATGTTAGTGGAGATCCTGCTGAGAGTGCCACATGTGCTGTGAGCAGTATGAGACCCTGGCTGGTTGATGTGGGGCTGCCCAGAGTCTCTACTCTCCAGCAGCTCTAGGGATAACATAAATACTAGTTTGAACAATTACTTTGGCTTAACCCCATTAGGTTAATTAAATTGATCACTTAAAAAGGGAAGAGAGAAGTAAAACTGAGGAGGAAAGAGGAGTTTTAAGAAGTATTTATAGACCAAGTATAGAACAGTTTCTATAGATAAACAAATATTCCATTGATCAACAAGCATCAAATGGAACAAGACTCTGACTAAAAAACAAATGCAAAATCTGACAATTCATCGCCACAGTCACCACAATCAATACATCTTGCAACCGTGCCATCAGAATCCAGGAACCCAAAACATATCTATCACTAAGCATGATATACCTCATCCAAAGTATCAAATGCCCTTATGGAGACTATATAGATGAAGCTAAACCACCTCAATGCTCCAAAATGAACTCTCACAGACAAATTATAACTGACACACTTAAGTGGAAAAGCACTTTTTCGTACAACAATCAGTTTCTCTCTGACCTCACAGTCCTTGTCTTCAAGGGAAACCTACAGAATACCTTCCAAATATAGGTTAGGTTTACCTATAGCAACTGCTCTTCACTGACTTTATAAGAAGTTCTAATAACTTTTCTTTGATCTTTTTTTACAGCATTTTGAAAGATGTCCAGGATCAGGATCTGGTGGGCCTCAAGAGGGAAGGACTTCCAAACCTGAGGAGCAACTGCTGAAAATGACCTCCTACATGTTTCACCAATTGGTTTGGCACGTTGATGGTATTTACAAGGGGTTGCTTATAGAATTTAGCTAAAACTTCCAGATAGTTTTAAAGGACAGTTCCACATAAAGCACATTGCTAATCTAGTCATGTAGGCTAGGGACAGGCATTACACATAAACCAGTTTAAGTGATTAGAAACTGCTTTAAATTTATAACAGAACATAAGTTCAGTGCACATAAACGAGTTTCAAAATAGCTGAAACTAGTTTAAGATAAACGTGGTTGAATGTAGTATCAGACTTAACTGATTTGGGTCAAACCAGTTTATGCATTGTCTGTCCCAGACCCCTTCCTGGTCTAAGTTAAACCAGAGTCCCCCACCATCCCAGATACGTTGTAGCCCTGGGCTGAACTGTCTGCTCCAGAGAACAGAGCTGTCTCTGCCCTTCTGTTCCCTAGCCAGAGCTCCAATGGAGACTGCAGGCACAGCAGGGTCTGCCTGGCATCTCCCTGCCCCAGCACCTCCTTGCTGCTTGCTGTTTAAGCAAGGATCCCCTCCCTCCCTCCCATCTCCCACAGCACAGACCCCAGTCCCGTGGACCTTAGGCATGTTGTATGCTAGCTAACGCTGAGGGTGTCTGTGTGTGTGTGTCTCTAATTTCACTGGGACAGGCAGACAGAACAGTGTCTGCTTAGAGGTTTTTGGAGATAATCAACAGGTCAGCTGGTAATGTCCCTCCGTTCCTTCCTTGGAAAAACCTGTTTAAGAAGAGCTTGAACTAATGACAGAGGCTTTTGTTTTGTTGATGGGCTGATAAACACTGTGTTACCAGCCCCCTGCTGGCTCCCTTGCCTGTCAGGTTTGGAGGCAATATGAAGAAGCAGGAAGAGGAAGATTGAAAAACTCAGTATCATCAACAGATGCATGTGCAGCACACACACCCTTTGCCTCAGGGTGCTAGCCCGGGGCTGGGGGCTGGCAATACTCCTGACCCTTGACCAGCAAGCAGGCAAAAGCCTGGGACAGAGCAGGCCGTGGGGGGGATTTATAATGCTCCCTAATCAGAGCATCCTGCTGGCATCTGGCCATGCCTCACCCCCAGCTCAGCACTATGGAAGAGAAGGGAGGGCTTCTCTAGCAGCCCCTAGCTTCTAGCCTGAGCCACTGCAGGCATCTGCCTGCATTTCTTCAGTACAGAGGGAATGTCTGTACAGTTGCAAACCAGTTCAACCTAGACACATTAGACTAACCTGTAAAGATTGAATCAGTTCAGGCTCAGGCTTTTTGAATGTCTGTCCCTAGCCATAGTCTGGTAGTCTTGTCAATCTAATACATATATTCAAAGTTTCATAGTTTCATAGTTGGTAGGGTCGGAAGGGACCTGAGGAGATCATCTAATCCAACCCCCTCCCATGGCAGGAAAGAGTACTAGGGTCAAACGACCCCGGCCAGATGTTTATCCAGCCTTTTTTTAAAGACCGCCACAGTAGGAGCCAGCACCATTTCGCTTGGAAGTTGGTTCCAGGTCCTAGCTGCCCTGACAGTGAAATAGCGCCTCCTAATGTCTAGCCTGAAACTACCCTCCACTAGCTTGTGTCCATTGTTTCTTGTAACTCCTGGGAGTGCTCGGGGGAACAGGGACTCTCCCAATGCCTGCTGGTCCCCCTTGACTAATTTGTAGACTGCCACTAGATCCCCTCTCAGCCTTCTCTTTTGGAGGCTGAACAGGTTCAGGTCCCTCAGCCTCTCCTCATAGGGCCTGCCCTGCTGACCCCTGATCATGCGGGTGGCCCTCCTTTGGACCCTCTCCATATTGGCCACATCCCTCCTGAAGTGCGGCACCCAGAACTGGACACAGTATTTCAGCTGTGGCCTGACCAGTGTCACATAGAGGGGGAGGATCACCTCCTTGGACCTGCTTGAGATGCATCTGTGGATGCATGACAAGGTATGATTGGCCTTCCTGAATGCGTCCCCACTTTGTCGGCCCATATTCATTGTGGCATCAGTAATGACTCCAAGATCCTTTTCTGTCTCGACACTGGTGAGAAGGGAGTTCTCCAGCCTGTAGGTGTGCCGCTGGTTCTTCCTCCCCAGGTGCATTACCCTGCACTTGTCAGTGTTGAACCCCATCCTGTTCTCATCGGCCCACCCCTGTAACCTGTCTAGGTCTGCTTGCAGTCTGTTCCTTCCTACTACCATACCCACTTCACCCCACATCTTAGTGTCATCTGCAAATTTGAACAGGGTGCTTTCTACCCCCTCGCCCAAGTCACTGGTGAAGATGTTGAACAGTGCGGACCCAAGGACCAAGCCCTGGGGAACCCCACTGCCCACATCCCTCCATGTTGAATAAGACCCATCCACCACCACTCTCTGGGTGCGGCCCACCAGCCAGTTAGTGACCCATCTGACCGTGTAGGCATCAACACCACTGTCTCCTAGTTTCTTACAGAGAATGGAGTGAGAGACCATGTCGAAGGCCTTCCGGAAGTCCAGAAAGATTATATCCACTGCGACACCTGCATCCAAGGACTTGGTGACCTGGTCATAGAAGGCCACCAGGTTGGTTTGACAACACCTGCCCCTAATGAACCCATGCTGGTTGCCCCTGAGCATAACCTCCCCTGCTGGTCCTTCCTGGACATGTGCCAGGATAATTCTTTCAAAAAGCTTCCCCAGGACCGAGGTAAGACTCACGGGCCTATAGTTTCCTAGGTCCTCCTTCCTCCCTTTTTTGAAGATGGGGACCACATTGGCCCTTTTCCAGTCCTCTGGCACATCGCCCGAGCGCCATGATTGCTCATAGAGCTGTGCCAGAGGTCCCGCAATGACCCCGGCTAGTTCCTTCAGCACTCTGGGGTGGAGATCATCAGGATCTGCGGATTTAAATACATCTAGTCCCTCCAGAAGTTCCCTGACAAGGTCCTCATTAACCCTAGGCCTGGGTGTGCCACCCACAGGGCCCTTGGGGGTGCCAGTGGGGGAGATATCCAGGTCCCTCCTCAGAAATATGGAGGCAAAGAAAATGTTGAATATGTCAGCTTTACCATCAGGTGAGATGACCAGATTTCCTAGCGTGTCCTGCAGAGGCCCCACGTTACCTGGCACCTTCTTTTTCCCTCCTGTGTATTTAAAAAAGGACTTCTGGTTGTTCTTGATCTGAGTCTCTAGTCCCAGCTCCATTTCCGCCTTGGCCTTTCTGACCTCCCCGCTACATTCCCAAGCATACCCCTCTCTTGTGATGGCCCCTCCCTTCCAATGGGTGTACGCCTCCTTTTTTGTTTGGAGACATTCCCGGATGCTTTTGATGAGCCATGGGGGCCTTTGCGCCCTCTTGCCCCCTTTGACTCATGTAAGGATTACTTCCCTTTGAGCTTGGAGGATCGTCTCTTTAAGGAACGACCACTCCTCCTGGACATTCAACTCCCTCCTGCTCTTTGACCTCAGTGCTTCCCCCACTAGTTTTGTCACCTCGTTAAAGTCTGCCCTCCTGAAGTTGAGGGCTGCTGCCTTGCTGGAGGCTTTCACCACCTTCCGCTGGATGGTGAATTCCAGCAGACATTGATCACTATTGCCCAGGTGGTCAAGCACCCACCCATACCAGGTCGTCGCCCATGGCCAGAACCAAATCCAACAAGGTGTCTCCCCTGGTGGGGCTGTGTACCTCCTGGGTTAGATGGAAGTTCTGTATGTCAGTTAAGAGCCTGCGTGAGCGGTCTGACCTGGCTGTCTGCTCCTCCTAGCAGATGTCTGGAAAGTTTAGGTCACCCATGATGACCACATCCTTGGACCTATCTCCATGAGCTGACTTAAGAATTCCTGATCTCGATCTTCTCCTTGGTTGGGTGGTCTGTAGTAGACCCCCACCGTTAAGTCCTTTCTCCCTGACCCCCTTGTATTCTAACCCAGAGCACTTCTGTTTGCTCCTCCTCTGATCCGGTGTTACTCTCTGTGGATGTGTGTTGCTCCTTGACATAGAGCGCCACACCCTTACCCTTCCTGCCTGTCCTATCTTTCCTGTAGAGCCTGTAGCCCTTGATATTCACTGCCCAGTCATGCGTTGGGTCCCACCATGTTTTGGTGAGCCCCACTATGTCTGGGTTGGTGCTGGCTAGCAGGAGGACTAGTTCCTCCTGCTTGTTCCCCATGCTGCGAGCATTAGTATAGAGGCATTTGAGGCCTCCTGAAGATGAATGGACCGCCCCTCTAATCCCAGTGGTACCCAGGCCCATGTCATTTACCTGATTACCTGTTTCGCTTGTCATTGGTTTAGGCTGGGCTGCTCCTGCAGGTGATGCTTGGCTTGCTTGTCTGAGGCTTCCTCTGCCCACGCCATCCCCTTCCCCCAATGAGCCTAGTTTAAAGCCCACCAGAGGAGATCCGCCAACCTAGAAGAGAAAACACGCTTACCTTTAGGGGAAAGGTGCAGCCCATCCCATCCAAGCATGTCCCTCGTCATGATGTGCGGATCGTTGTCCAGGAAGCCAAAGCCTGCCTTGAGACACCAATTCTGAAGTCTGAAGTTGACCTCACCAATGCAGGTCTCTTGTCTCCTTCCACGTCTGCTCACTGGTAGGATGGAGGAGAACACCACCTGCACCCTTATCTCCTTCAACAGGCCCCCCAGTGCCTGGTAGTCTGCCATCAGGTGATCGGGGCTTCTCCTGGCCGCATCATTCGTACCCACATGGATAAGGACCATGGGGTAGTAGTCGGTGGGGTGGATAATGGCTGGGATCATCCCCATCATGCTCTTGATCTTGGCACCGGGCAGATAGTAGACCTCACATGAGGGGTCCTGGCGACAGATGGGACCCTCTGTACCTCTCAGGATTGAGTCCCCTATGACGATCACCCGACGTTCCAGAATGAAAGACAGAAGTGAATTCTAGCTGCATGAAGAGCTTGTAAAAATTCTCCTCTCAGGAGTAGAGAATAGTCAGGAGGAAAAATGATAAAATTATTTATTTCCAGAATGAAAGACAGAAGTGGTATTTCAGACCAATGGTGGGGTTCCATCCTCATTTATAAAAGGTATTTTTTGGAGGCCGGTGACAGAATGACATATCAATGATTGAAAGAGTCTACTAATACAAGGACTGGCAGCATACACACCCTGGGATGCATCCAGCCCACAGAGCCACTGGAGCATGCCTACAGAGCCTGAACACTTCAGTGGCAAGTTGGCAGTGGAGGACTCCAGAGGCAGGGGCCTTTGCCAGTGCCTGTGCCAGGGCCAGGCAGCGAGGAGCTGCACCAGGGCTGGGCAGAAGGGAGCTGTACCTGCACTACAGCCAGGGAGCAGAAAGAAAAGATTACAGTGGCAGTGGCAGTGGCAGTGGCAGCAGCTGGGTTGGAGCACCAGTGAGGCAAGGTGTTTTGGCCCACAGATCCAAAAGGTTGTTCAGTTTGAGGTGGCCCTGCAAAGTCTGTCTTACCAGCTAACTTGCTTGGCCAACTAGAATTCTAGCTTCATGAAGAGCTTGTAAAAATCTCCTCTCAGGAGTAGAGAATAGTCAGGAGGAAAAATGATAAAATGATTTATTCGGTAGAACATTGAGAGCAATGCAGAGCTCCCCTTTTTCCTTTCCTGCCAGAGCTCCACAAGTTTCTCAAGGACAGAACAAGGAGGTCAATGCCTGAGACAATGCCTGGGAACTTTAGCACAGAACATGTCACAACTTTTTATTCCTAGGGACTCTGAATCCTTTCTGACCTGGCATAATAATGTTAATATTACTGAGACATAAACTGCCCCAGCTTCCTGCAAATGGACAAAACAGAGGGAGCAATAACAGAAGACTGAGTACTTTAGCACAGTAACTTTACCACATAAAACAGCTCAGTTATGCTGCTATAATCCATGGTGTTAAGGGCACAGCTTTTGCAACAAAGATATAAATAAACAGCATTAGATCTATATGACAGTCACTAAAATAAGCAAATGCAAAAATATGTACCTGCTAGCTTGGCCTGTAATCTTGTGAGAATATTACATGTTTGGCAAAGGTAGTCACTTCAGGAAGTGAAGGTAGATTGGAAGAAGAGAGAGTTATGAAAATTAAAAGTATGGCTTTCACCCTAAACTAAAGCTAAAACATAGTTCAGTGAATCTGATATCTGCCATAAACCAGTAAATTCATCAATCTGTATAGCTTCCCACATGGCAATAACACACATACTAGATGGCATTAAATGGGTAGCAAGTCTGTTCCATACCAAGTGCTACTCCTTCTCCAGGCTCATCCTGGATTTTCAACAGATAGGCCCTTGAATAATACAGCAGAACATCCACTAGATGATGCAGCACAGTGTCTTGCTTGACTAAACTAGATCCAGACTGGCCACAGTCTGCTCATGGGAGTCTTCTTCATTATCATCCCTTTTTTCTCTATAAATCAATGCCACTAAGTGTAGAATAGGGTGATAACAGACAGTGTTTTTGTGTCAGGGAACTGGCATGAGCACTGGTTGTTCTCAAAAAAGACCAATAGAGCTGCTCAAGGTGTTTGACCCACTCTCAGCAGTACTGTCCAAGGGGGTAGGTATCCAAAACCACTACCTGCTTCAAAATAGTTTTTTGGTAGTGTCAGGTCTTGTTACCCCTGATAAAATCATGTGACTGGGAATAATTCTTCTATAAAGTACCAAGAAGCCTGGTATGCTTCTCTGGCCAGTTGTCTGTATACTGGGAGAACATCTTCATTTTGGCAGAGAACAGGGCTTAGCTATGTTGAAACTTCAACAGGCCATGTGGAAACTAAAGTGTTAAATCTCAACTAGGGGGATATAATGTGGCTGGAAGCTTTTGGGAAATATAGGGCAAATGGGAAGTGAGTAGGAAAAAGGGCTGGAAGTACATGGCACTAGTACTAGGGCAATAGTAATGGAGGGGAAGATAAGGGAGTAAGTCACATTTTACCCCTACCACCAGCAGGGTAAACCAGCTGGACAGTATCTCCTCTAAATGTATATGAAAGGGCTAAGAATGTGGATGGTGGGGATAAAGGCAACCACACCTGCCAGAACATGGAGAAGCTGCAATATAGAAAAACCATCAGTCTATATACCCACTTTTACACATACAATAAGGAAGACTAGTCTGGTAATGAAGAGAATTGGCAGAATATCATGGGTACCAAGTTATTTATAAACTTGGAAAGCTTGAACATGATAGCTTAAACTGTCTTAAAATGGAGCCACCTACTGAGACTGCTGGCCACCTAGCAGTTGAAAAGCTCTATATATTCTTCTGTAAATATGTTTCAGCATGTTTAAGCATATTTATATAACTCTTGAGATGTACTAAAACTCTGAGCATATTTTCCATCTTGCCTGAAGCTTAATCCATGGTTAAATCTCAAAATTTAATATTAGATCCAATTTCTAGTTACACCATCCTACCCACAAATGTTCAATAGTGCTTTTACTATAGTTTTTAATATAACTTTTACTATAGTTTATACTGTAGTTTTTATAACATTAAAATATTCTGTACAAAAATGTATGCAATTGTGTACAACAAACCATAACAGCTCCTTCTCCATTCCTGAAAAAACTTTTCGGTGAGTAAAGGAACAGAATTGAGGACTATTTAATCTCAAAGGACAAAATCTACCTATTAAAATCATGTCAATTTTCTGTTAGACCCCGACTCCATGCGGCACCCGACAACTAGGGAGATGACGATCCAATTGCCCATGAATCCTATTACTCATTAGCCAGAGCAAGCAAGGAGCAAGCACCAGCACACATTGCTCACCACAACTTTATTCAGAATGGAGACAGCTTCGGACAAGGGTCCCTCACAGACACACAGCCCATGAACCAGGGGACCTGCCGTGAACAATAGTTTTTTTCCCACATTTATATACTTTGGTTTATGCTCATTACTATTTATTTTACCCTCGCTCCTCCTATGTTCCACCCATTTCTCCTTCCATCTCAAGCTCCACCTCTGTTTACTGTTTGCTTCATTAGCATGGAATTGCCTATGCAATTTACTCATTTACATTTCTTTTTGCTATAAGCGCACGTCTAAGACCTTGACTTCTCTTCTTCAATCAGTGGGTGGACTTTGACCAAAACCTGGAAGCTTCTGGAGACTTCCTTACCAATCACCATTCACCTTTTTGCATATGTTCATTTCAGATTCTGTTACCAATTATATGTTGTTTTTTCACATTTCAGTCTGTTTTTCTGTCTCAGGTTGCACCATCTTCCACTTTTTTGGGCCCCTGTATCTTATCTCGTTCCTCACTGTAGCTTGTTCACAGCACACTGACTTACACAGACTCACCTGCTGCTTTTTCTTAGAAAATGGTTGACACAGTTAAGATGGTTACTTAACATAAGCAAATAGCTGGCTTAACTATCATTCTGCCTTGTGGTTAGCAGCTTTTGCTAGGCCACAGGTTAAAGCCTTTTATTCAGCTGCAGATTCAACACTCCCCAAAAATCCACAGAGTGTTACCCTAACATTTTCTATTATAAAATCATAAAAAGTAGGGTTGGAAGGGAATTTAGAACATCATTTCATCTAATCTCCTGCTCAAGGCAGGACCACTGCTATCTAAATTACCTGCATAAGCGTTTGCCTAACCTACTCTAAATCAAGGTGTATCACTTCCACTGCTCTCCCCCAGCCACAGAGCCTGTTGTCTTGTTGTAGAAGAAAATCAGGTAGCTCAGGCATGACTTCCTCTTGATGAATCTATGTTGGTTGTTCCTGATAACATTATTCTCCTTTAGGTGCTTAGAAATATCTGGAACTATATTAGGCAGACAAGGTTCCTTGGGTGAATTTGATATCTTTTATTAGACCAACCCAAATGGTTGGAGAATAGTTATTAAGCAAGCTTTCAGGTTCAAAAACCCTCGTCAGGCTAAGGACTCTGCAGCAGTTGCTGCGTGCTCTTCCTGGATGGAATGAAAAGTAAACAAGCCAGGGGCTGGGCTGGGCTGGGCTGGGCTGGGGAGTCAGTTGCCAGGCAGATTGTAATGTATCAAAAATCCAATGTCTATGTTTAGTCCCTGATCTCTAGTATCCAGCAGGTTGATGAAATGGAGCTCATAGGCTCGTCTCTGGGATGTGTTGTGTAAATTTCCCTTGAGGATCAGGACTGAGAGATTGGAGAGAGAGTAGCCCTCCTGTAAGAAATGTGCCCCCACCGGTAATTGGGTGTTTCTGTCTTTGATGGATTTACAATTTATCCCACCTATGGATCAACTAGTAGATAACAACATACTAAAGGACTCTTGAGTAGACAGCACATTGATACATGTTTGTAAGTGCACACACACATGTAATTTTGGTCTTTAATATAGACGTATGTTTGTAGACTTGATAAAATGAACATAATATTAAAGGTAAAAACTTCATCCTACTGCAATGAGATGGTGTCTCTGGAGCAGAGACAACACATGCTCCTTAAAAACTAGCATGTGACAAATTTTAAAATAGTTTGCATAGAACATTAGAAACTATACTGTAAAATAGATACCATCCACAAGTCCTGGTGAATGAACAATATAGGCATAATTCTATTATGCATTGTACACCTTAAATGTCAGTTTTCTAGTCATGTAGATGGTGTTTTTGGCACTCACACAGTTTTTATTTCTATTATCCTCTTTTACCCAGGCAACATAGATTCATATGTGTACATGCATATACTGAGCATGCACAGTAAGCTCTGCACTGGTCAAGCAGTTACACACATATGTGTGCACATACACTATGTGCACACAATGGCACTTCAGAAAAGCCAATGGCACTTTATCGTGCATCAGCAGATGCATGACAAATAGGTCCAAGGAGGTGATACTTCCCCTCTATCGGGCACTGGTCAGACCGCAGTTGGAGTACTGCGTGCAATTCTGGGCACCACACTTCAAGAAGGATGCGGATAACCTGGAGAGGATCCAGAGAAGGGCCACTCGTATGGTCAAGGGCCTGCAGACCAAGCCCTACGAGGAGAGACTAGAGAAACTGGACCTTTTTAGCCTCCACAAGAGAAGGTTGAGAGGCGACCTTGTGGCTGCCTATAAGTTCATCACGGGGGCACAGAAGGGAATAGGTGAGTATTTATTCACCAAGGCACCCCCGGGGGTTACAAGAAATAATGGCCACAAGCTAGCAGAGAGCAGATTTAGATTGGACGTTAGGAAGAACTTCTTCACAGTTCGAGTGGCCAAGGTCTGGAACGGGCTCCCAAGGGAGGTGGTGCTCTCCCCTACCCTGGGGGTCTTCAAGAGGAGGTTAGATGAGTATCTAGCTGGGGTCATCTAGACCCAGCACTCTTTCCTGCTTATGCAGGGGGTCGGACTCGATGATCTATTGAGGTCCCTTCCAACCCTAGCATCTATGAATCTATGACTCTACTACAGATGTCCAAGTCACAAAATTGAGTCATAGAAAAGCTCATGAATAATGGGTGTTAAATACCAGAAGAGGAGGGTCCTCCCCTGTTTCAGCCCTAATAGGTCAGTGCACTTGTCTAAAAAAGGATTTTAAAATGCATACCTCTGACATCCTAGCTCAGTATTTTAAACCTCACACTACAGAATAGGTATTATCTGGTCCTCTTTCCAGTACTTCTTCTGAAGCTGGTTCCCTGGGCAGATGAGACACAGAGAGATGAGGGGCCAAGAGGAACCAAGCAAGCCAGATGGTGTGTGGCTAAATGAGATGGATCTTACCCTGGAAGGAAGGGGGGCCTGGATTCTAGCCTGGATCCTTGTTTGCAAGAAGATATAAACTTTCTTATTCTACCACCCTCCCTAAAATAAATAGTGCAGTGGCTCACCTTCAAAAGGTGGGCAGAAGAAGGGACTGGATAATACCTGATCTGCACCATGGTGGTTAGAGCTCTCTATTAGAAGAAGGTAAGAAACACACAAGTTCAAACCCCTTCTACAATTTATCTTAAATGAGTACCCTAACCACTCAGCTCTTAGGGTTAAATCATGGAAAGGCCACTTTTTCCTCTCACTTTTGCATGATGTAAGCAAAACATCATAACAGGTGGTCATGACCTCACAGAGAAACTAACCAAGATTTTCTGCAGTATGTGAGCAAGGGAGGTAGTCCCTCAGGAATTCAAGGATGCCTCCATTGTCCACCTGTACAAGAGGAAGGGAAATTGCCAACTCTCTGACAAACACAGAAGCATCTCCCTCCTCTCAACTGCCAGCAGGATACTCATGAGAGTCCTCATCAGCCATCTGACTGACCATCTAAACAGCCTGCTACCTGAGATTCAATGAGACTTCAGAAAAGGATGTAGAACCACCGACATGGTGTTTGTGGCCCGGCAGTTTCAAGAAAAGTGCCAGAAACAAAACATCGACCTTCTCCTCATATTTGTCGACCTAACCAAAGCCTTCGACACAGTGAACCACAAAGGCCTCTGGGAAATCATGAAGAAGTACGGATGCCCTGGAAAATTCATCAATATGGTCTAATAGTTCTATGACGGCATGATAGCACACTTCCTTGCAAATAGTGAATGCTCTGGCCCCTTTCCTGTCACAAATAGCACCAAACAGGGCTGTGTGCTCATATCTATCCTCTTCAGCATGGTTTTCTCTTCCATGCTGTCAGATGCCTTCCAAGACAATGATCTTGTTATAGGGATCGGGTACCGTTTTGACAGAGACATCTTCAACCTGCACAGGCTTCAAGTGAGACAGCTATGCTCCATGACTGCCTCCTCACTAACAGCTGTGCGTTATGCGCAGGCTCACAGGCTGACATGCAATGGTCCATGGACCTATTCTCATCAGCTGCAACAACTTCGGACTCACTATTAACACAAAGAACACGAAAGTGATGTTTCAACCTGCACCTGGCACAACATCCCAGGAACCGCATGTCTCAGTTAAAGGCCAACAACTGTTGATGGTCGACAAGTTTCTCTATCTAGGCAGCACACTCTCTCATGCTGTCCACATCAGTGACAAATTCAACATGAGACTAATGAAAACTAGCGTGGCCTTCAGCAGACTCTGTATGTCAATCTGGGACTGCAGAGGCATTGGAATGTCAACAAAACTGAAGGTCTACAAAGCCATCATTCTCCTGACCCTCCTTTATGTCTGTGAAACCTGACCGTCTACCAGTGTCATGTCAAGAAACTAAACCACTTCCACCTGTGTTGCCTGCAAAAGATACTAAGGATCAAGTGGCAGGACAAGATTCTATTCTATTCACATTCTACTGAAGCTGATGCAGCTAAGATAGGCAGGCCACCTTTTAAGAATGCCCAACATTCGCCTGCCAAAGAAAATCTTCTACAGCAAGCTGTCAAATGGAGTATGCTCTTATGGTGCACCAAAGAAGCAGTACAAGGACACCCTAAAGGTGTCTCTAAAGAGTTTTAGCATTAACCTGGAGTTGTGGGAGCAAATCGTTTGCAACCGTCCATCCTGGAGGTCATCAATCCAGAATGGAGCACCGGCCTTTGAACAGCAACACACACAGAAGCAATGAAGAAACACATGGCCAAGAAAACAAACTTCTTGTACCCAGTCCTCATCACATTCCTGTGTCTGCTGCAGCAGATTGTTCAAGGCAAAAATCAGCCTTATAAGTCACCTACATACCCATGCGACCTTGCCTCTACTGCTTTCTCTTTCCTCTCTCTCTTTTTTCCTTTTTTTCTCCTTTTCTCCCTCCCTGTTTCTTTCCCATTTCTTTTCTCTCTTCTTCCCCCCTGCTGGATGCAGTCATCTTCGTCCATGCAGGACGAACAACAACAAGCTTACATATATGGCTATGTACATGCATACAAACCCAGTCATTGTATAGCCCGCTGCCCATGCTCACTAGTTATGTGGATGCTTAATACATCCATGCTGCAAGGATAATAGAATCATAAATGTTTTGTTAGTGCCCAAAGCACTATATATGTGGCTGGAAAACAGTCATTTAGGCATATAAAAAGTAATAGAATTCCACGCTATATCTGATAAAACTATGGCCAAATGTTCTGCATCAATGAACTTGGGGATTTAACAGCACTCCTGGTGCCAGTCTCCTTTGGTTTTACATCATGATCAGTCAGACCAGAAGATATGACCCATAAAACAAATCTAAAGGGTTTTGTGAATGAGTGTTTTCTTGCTGTATGTCCCAAAGTGAAGAGGCTACCTGATTTTAATGAATTATAGAATCACAGAATCATAGAAAAATAGGGCTGAAAGGGACCTTAGGAGGCCATCTAGTCCAAACCATTGCTCAAGTCAGGATCATGCCTATATCTAAGCTGTCCTATAGAAGTGTTTGTCTAAACTGTTATTAAAACCACACAAGAAATCACCACCCACAACTACCAGAGACAATGCCTGAAAATATTAAGAATGCCCTAGCTTGCCAAAGGTAAAGCAGAATTCCACATGCTAAATTGTGAATTCAGTGCTGGTGCAGTTTTAGCTTGGAACTTTCCCTTCAAATGTGGAGATAGTTCCACTCATTTCTACCCATCCTCTCCAACCAGAATAAGAAAATCCAGTATACATTTTCTTTATATATGAAGAGGTAAAACCATCTTGAACACCACTTTATGATGGCTTTTTTAATAACAACACGTGTGAAAGAAGTAGTTGCCCTATGCGAAATGAGAACCACTGTTGGAATGAAATCTCTCTACCTAGGGATTCTTCCCACCTCTTCCTATATTTGCATTTATCTTCCAAATCTATTTTAATGAGCTCTATATAAAAGCTAGAGTTCATACCTCTCAAGCCTGATGAATGGGTAATTACCGTTTTGATTCCCAGGAGAGACCTTTGAAAACCTATCTTATCAGGAAGTTAAGGGCATAATGTTTTAATTGTAGGTAGAAGAGTACTGGGATGATGCTTAAGCTGAGTTTTCTACCCATGTAACCATATCTAAAATGTCATTAAACAAATGATCTGTTCACTGTGATCCAGCTTTTACCCCTATATTAAAGAAGAAGCTAAATTTTCCTATATAACAGTGTAGGCTATTCCTTATTGGTGCTAATCTAAAAGTAGTTTTTAATAGTACTGTGTTTCACTAGGTTGGAGGGAAATAACAACAACAGTACAGCACAACATACATCAGCTATTTGTTACTTAAAATCTAGTGCTCTGGCCTGCATGACTGAAGGCACAAAGAGACTTCTCTCCCCAGTCTCCTATGGTGCCCATGCACTGGGGTCAGCCAGAACTCTGTCACTACAAGGACAGGTAATACTGCTCTCTGCTAGCTGTGCAAAAAAACCCATGTCCAGATCAACTAGAAAAAATCATGTAAATGCATTGAATTGTTTCAGCTCTAAAAATGTAAATAGTTGAAACATTTTATTTTGACATTTTCTAAACAAATTGTTTTGATTTTTCATTTTGACATGACATTTCATTTCAAAGTATACTTTCATTTACTGTAAAAAACAATGGTAAAAATAGCCCTGAAAATGAAACAAAATGTTTTGTCGTGGGTTGAATTAAATATTTTGTTTGACACAAAATATTTTATTTTCAGTTTTTTCCTTTCAGCAGGAAAACCAGACATTACTTTGGGTTGACTTACAATTCAGCAAACCAAAAACATCATTTATTCTCTCCTGGCAAATAACAATGTAGTCAAGGAGAAGGACAGCTACTTGCTACTTGGCATCTTTTAAAATCAGCTCTTTAAAGGCAAGATTTCACCTTATTGATGCAAAATAACAATTAAAACTATACATTTAAATACATGTATACCAAAATGTGAAGGTCTGGAAATAGTAAACATCAGAGGTGCTTAGCAATCCTGAAATTAATAAGATTTTGTGTGGATAAATGCATAATAACACTCATGGAGTAAAATACTATCTGGCATGAAATCAAAGGATAATTCTGCATGGAGAACAATAAAGTAAACCAGGGACATGGGGTGAAGGATAAATACATATTGGGCACAAGTTTTAATTTAATGAAATTGCTCAAGTAGCAAAGCTATTCTGTAAAATAGACATTAATTAAAATCATTCTGATTTTCATTTGTATCTTGCTGATGTTTAGAGTTGTTCTAAATTATTATTAATTTAATATTTTCTTATTGTAATCAAACATTAAAGTTTTGAGAGGTCAATTTATGCAGTTATGCAGATTTTTATTTTTCTCATGTTTTTGTTCTGCAAATGAATAGGCCTGTTTATTCTACAATTGTGTAGAGCAAGTCTGCTAGAGAGAACCAAGGGAATAATGCAAAAAGTATTAAAAGTGTAATCTATGTTGTGGGAGGCTAAAGGAACTGTGTTGGCATAACTGTGAAAAAAGTAAAATATGAGGATATGATAGTAGTCTGTAAATATTTGAATGGCAATACTAAAAGATGGAGGAGAGATTATTAATCAAGATTATTAATCAAAAATGGCATTGCAAAGAGCAAGGGCTTGACACAAAAGAGAAAAAATGTTGATATGACATTAGAAACAAAGTGTAAGCCACAAGGGCAATGAGCTGATGGAAATATCTATCCTGGAGGTAATTAAAGCAGCATCTCTAGAGGTTCATAACAGAAGGTTAGATAAAACCTTTAAGAAACTACTGTAGAGCACAGGTCTTTTCTATGCAGGGAACTGACTCACATGATTCTTCTCCATAGATTTAGGCCTAAAAACAGTGTAAAATTATTTTGATTTTCTAAATTCCAAATTCTTTTAATATTTGTCAGTTTCAGCAAGTACTACTAAAGGTAAGGCAGTGTGGCACCTTGTAGACTAACTCATTCAGAAAAGCATGAGTTAATCTATAAAGTGCCACATTGCCCTGCCTCTTGCCTAACTTCAGATAACCATAGCTAACTACCTCTTTCTGGCAAATAGTACTGATCACTTCCAGTTTTCACACACATACTGGAAACTGAGGTTCCAAAATGAGATACCATTCACAACAGGTTGTGCCTGTTTCATATTTCAAAATATGAGCATGCAGGATCATGCAGTCTGGTCCTCTCAAGTTTGTCTCCTCCAAAGTGGCTACATCTACAAGAGATGCTGACTGTACAGTAGCTTGTTACTACTGCCAAGTAGCTCGTTACTACTGTGCAGTAGCATCATGTGGCATGAACCATCGCAACCAAGAAGCGATGCGGGAACCCTACTAAACAGTAATGCCCGTCTTGTGTAGATGCATCTAGTGATGTTCATATACCTTTTTGGAAATGACTTGTTAATGCAGAACAGGTATGTGCCTGAGGCCCCCAGCAGATTCATGAACCTAGATTTTCACTGAATAAAAATGTTGTTAACCTAATGGTTACAAAACAAAACTTTAAAGAATGGGCTAAACATAACGAGCTGTGTCTAAGCATAGCTTATCCGTGGCTCCAAGACAGCCAGGATGGAACCTACTATCTGAGCAGACGTGTTGCCTGCTGGGCTCTGCAGGATAAGGTTTTTCTCTTCACAGGGTCTTGGGTGCTCTTCTGGGCTCTCAAACACTGGTTCCTACCCATGGGCTTAGAAACTCTCACCATATCTATTTTCCTGTGGGTAAGCTCATGAAGGGAAAGTGGTAATACTCTCTAATACATTCACTGGAGGCACTAAAAAAGGACACGCTGGGCACATCTACATGAGACATTTACTGCAGACTTGCCTAATTAGCTCTACAGTAAAGTCTCTGGCTGTATCCAAATAAACATGGGCATTTGGTTCCCTGGGGACAACTAGCAGCAGAACACCTTGTGGGACTGCTAGTTATCCTCAGGGAATGCCCATGCCACACACCCTCTGGCACTTGGCAAGTTACCTGAAGTGGGGTAGGGGAGACTGGGGTCAGCACTGGGCTGGCCCCAGCAGCCTTACTTGGGATCCTGGGAGACTCCTAGATATCCAGGGGTCAAAAAAAAAAAAACCCACACTGCTCCCTTGCAGTGCAGAAAATAACTGAATGTGTAGAATATGGCACCACATACTGCATGACCATGCTCATCTAGATGCTGCCTCAGTGTCTACATGTGTGGCCCTACTAGGCCACAGGAAACTAATTAACTCTGCCATAGGTTAGTACTTGTAAATACAAGTACTGTCCTATGGCGGCATTCATTAGTGAGCTGCAATGCATGTGTAGATGCTGATGGGACTGGCTGGAACATGAAGGTGCTTTAGAATAGAAGCTGCTTCCCAGCTAGTCCTGCCCTGGAGCACCCTTGTGCTTCAGCCAGCCCTTCCACAGTATGTTGAGCCAGGTCAGAGCAGCCCCGGGCTGGCAGGCTGACCTCCAAGCTCCCCAACAAGCCAGGGCTGCTCCAACCCAGTTCAACACACAGCGGTCATGGATGTGCATGTAAACGTGGTGCCCAGAAGCAATAAACTCTATTGAGATATGCACTAGAATATATTGTGTCACATTCATTGCATGTGTAGATGAATCCACTGGCAATGTTTCAGAGATCTCAGAACTTCCTACCCTTTTTACAGCCTTTGAAAACAGAAATAAGCACCATTTATAACATTTTTATGGATGGACATCTAAATTAACACTTTAGTTTCCACCCCTTAAAGCTATTATTTCAGGCTCTTGCCAGATGCAGGCAGGCAGGCAGGCAGCAATGTATTGGATATTTTTATTTCAAGGCTTCAATTTTTTCTTTATAACCTAAATGATTCTGTTCTGGATATTTTTCCCCAAATGACTGCTGAGACTCTAGAGAATATGATGGCAGTCTAGCAGTCTCCAAACAAGCAAGATTGCTAGCCCAGCATGCCAGTCCCTGCTCAGTTCAAACCTTGCCTGCAGGATTATTAAGATGACACACATGTCTAGTGTTAAAATCTTGTTAAGGGCTTAAAGGGCCAGATGCTGAACCGCTGTAAAGTAGATGTAGCTCTATTACTTAAGCAAAGCGACACACATTTACATCAAATATAACAACCTGGTGTTACTATAGTGTAATCTAGTGCTACTACATTAAATAGTAATGCATAAAAATCCCTCCATGTTAGCAGGCATGTCGGTTTTTGATATCTAGGTATAATTCCCCTTGATCAATTACACTTGTCTAAGTTTTGATAAACTTAAACAAAAATACATATAAAAACCGACATACCTTTACAAAGTCAAAGACTTGAAAGTACTTTGAAATTTTGTAAATGCCAGCACTCTCTTATGTGTATGCATTATGATAGAGTCTTTAATTACATGTTTGTACAGGTTTTTTCTTCACAGAACTTTGGCCTTATTCAGGATGGATGGTGTTCAATGAATGAGGCTACTGTTCAATGTTTCTTTTTATCCTTCTTGTTCAGTGTGTGGCCCTAGGCCTTATTTACCATCACACCATCCAGCCTCTACACTGAATAGAGTACTATTTATTTCTTCACGCCCTTTTCTATAGTGCACATCACTGTAATACATAACTGCCTCAAAAACAGATAATTAATTTATCTTTGTGATATCTCTGTGAGATAGGAAAACTGTTTTATTTCCTTTTCATAGAGAAGAAGCGGGTGCCAACAGGAGTCAGCAAATCAGGTAGATAAGACTCCTGTTTTGGAGAAAAGGCAAGTCTTGATTGCTTTGGAAAAGGGCTTATGAGTGCTTGTGACTGTGTGGCTTCAGTTTTGTGGTGTAAATTTTGTTCTGTAGCCATCTTAGAATCATATAAAATTAGGGTTGGAAGGGAGCTCATCTCGTACAAACCCTGCTCAAAGCAGAACCATCCCCAACTATTTCATCCTAGCAAAGGCTTTGTCTAGTTGGGTCTTAAAAACCTCCAAGGATGGAGATTCCACAACTCTATGGTAACCTGTCCAAGTTATTTACTACCCTCCCAGTGAGAAAGTTTTCCTAATATCTAACCTAAACTTCCCTTGCTTCCAATTTCTTGTTCTGTCACCTGCCACCACTGAGAACAGTCTAGCGTCATCCCCTTTGGAAGCACTCTGAGGTTGCTATTAAATCCCCTCTCAGGCTTCTCTTCTCCAGATTATATAAACCCAGTTCCCTTAGCCTCTTCTCAGAAGTCACGTGCCCCAGCCCCCTAACCATTTCTGTTGCCCTCTGCTGGACTCTCTCCAATTTGTCCACATCCTTTCTCTAGTGGGGAGGGAGGCAAAACTGGACACAGTACTCCAGATGTGGCCTCACCAGTGCTGAATAGAGGGGAAGGATCACTTCCCTTGATCTGCTGTCAGTGCTCCTGCTAATGCAGCCCAGTATATCATTAGCCTTCTTTGCAACAAGGCCACACTACTGGCTCATATTCAGTTTATTGACCACTGTCACCTCCAGGTCCTTTTCCGCAGATCTGCTGTTTAGCCAGTCAGTCCCCGGCCCACACTGATACGTAAGATTGTTTCATCCTAAGTGCAGGACTTTGCACTTAGAATCATAGAGTCGTAGAAAATTAGGGTTGGAAGGGACCTCAGGAGGTCATCTAGACCAACCCCCTGCTCAAAACAGGACCATCCCCAACTAGATCATCCCAGCCAGGACTTTGTCAAGCCAGGCCTTAAAAACTTGCAAGGATGGAGATTCCACCACCTCTCTAGGTCACTTATTCCAGTGCTTCACCATCTGCCTAGTGAGCCAGTTTTTCCTAATATCCAACTTAAACCTCCCTTGCTGCAACTTGAAACCATTGCTCCTTGTTTTGTCATCTGCCACCACTGAGAATAGTCTAGCTCCATCCTCTTTGGAACCACCCTTCAGGTAATTAAAGTTTGCTATCACATCCCCTAAGTTTTCTCTTCTGCAAACTAAATAAACCCAGTTCCCTCAGCCTTTCTTCATAAGTCATGTGCCCCAGCTCCCGAACCATTTTCTTCATTGATCTCTGCAGGACTCTCTTCAACTTGTGCACATTCTTTCTGTAGTGGGGAGCCCAAAACTGGACACAGCAATCCAGATGTGGCCTCATCAGTGCAGGATAGAGTCAGGCACGACTTGCTGTTGGTGAATCCATGCTGACTGTTCCTAATCATTTTCTTCTCCTCCAAGTGCTTAGAAATGGATTCCTTGAGTATCTGCTCCATGATTTTTCCAGGGACTGAGGTGAGGCTGACCAATCTATAGTTTCCTGGATCTTTCTTCTTCCCTTTCTTAAAGATCAGCACTATATTTGCCCTTTTCCAGTCATCCAGGGCCACTCCCAATCACCCTGAGTTTTCAAAGATAATGGCCAGCAGCTCTGTAATCACATTGGCCAACTCCCTCAGCAGCCTCGGGTGCATCATGTCCAGTCCCATTGACTTGTACACATCCAGCTTTTCTAAATAGTCCCTAACCTGTTCTTTCACTACTGAAGCTGTTCACCTCCTCCCCAAACTGTGCTGCCAGGTGCAGTAGTCTGGGAGCTGACCTTGCCTGTGAAGACTGAGGTGAAAAAGGTATTGAGTACTTCAGCCATTTCCATATCATTTGTCACTGGGTTGTCTCCCCCCTTCACACTTTCCCTTGTTTTCCTCTTGTTGCTGCAATACTTGTAGAAACTCTTCTTGTTACCCTCCATGTCCCTTGCTAGCTGCAACTCCAATTGCACTTTGGCCTTCCTGATTTAATCCCTGCATGCCTGAACAATATTCATAGTATCATAGTATCATGGTGCTTAGGGTCGGAAGGGACCTAAACAGATCATCAGGTCCGACCCCCTACCCCGAGCAGGAATGGAAGAGAACCAGCAAGAGAAGACATCAAGAAACAAGGAAGAACTGGTTGACCAGGGTGGTGAAAGCTGACAACTAGTCACCTCTGGCAGGTGGTGAAAAACAGACATAAAAAAATCATTAAAAAAATCTGTTTCTAAACACCTAGAGGAATGCAATATAAGAAAGACCCAGTGTGAAATGGTCAGCAGCAAGTCATGCTTAATCAATCTGATGTCCTTCTGCAAGTGCAGAGTGATAGGCTTTGTTGATGTGAAGTGAGCAGGAAATGTGACATACCTCAACTTTAGCAAGACACTAGTTTCCCATGACATTTTGCAAGATAAACTAAAAACCTATGGTTTAGTTGAAACTACTCTAAGGTAGGTGCATAACTGGTTAGATAATCATGCTTAAAGTAGTCATCAATGGTCATGTACAGGTATTATGTTTCTACCAACAGAATGGTCACTCTTCCAGTAGAAATTGCTAGTGTACAGGTGTAAGAAAAATCTCCCAGGTTGACAGCTAGGATATCTCCACTGAAAGAGAGTTGCTCATGCTAGAATGAATGCCTGTATAGTGGACCCCTCTGTGACTGGGAGGAGTTGAGCCCCATCTTCCCCTGTGTCTTTCCCAGACTATGACAGTGTAATGGGACATTTTCCGACAATTTCACTCCTCCTGCACATAGAGACACTTAGCTGCTACTGCCCCCACAAGTTTTCCCAAGAGCACAGAAACCCTTAGAGGGGAGAAAAGGTGCAGCTAGCTACCTGCTGCTTCCCTTGTGTCCTCCAGACCCAGGACATCCTGGTTTGGGGAACAGTGAATGTGCGTTGCCCCACTGCTCCCTCCTGTCTCATAGATTGGAAGAGAAGGTACAGCCACCTGCTGCTCCCCACAGGTCCCCAGACTGGGGAGGGGAGGGAGCAATTAGGGCTGTGCGAAGCTTTCGGTCATCAATATGATTCAGGGGAGATTCAGCCCAATTTGGTGGCCAAATCTCCAAATCCAAATTGAATCAGAAGACCAATAAAAAGGTCTGAATCAATTTGAAGCCTCTGAATCAATTCAGAAAAGCTTTGGAGGAGATTCGGCTATTTGGGTAGTCCCTGCTTGCCACCACAGGAAGCCGGTAACTAGGAGGCAGCGGGGGGGGGGAGGGCTGGAGGAGGGGGTAAGGGACCATGGGGAGACCCTTGCCAGACCCCATCCCCTGCCTGATCCCCCAGCCCCGCTGAGCACCCTCTGATCCCTGACCACTCTCCCAGCCCCATCAATGCCTGCCCCACCCAGCCCCAGCATCCCAGCACTTTAATAATAAAAAAAAAAAGCCCCACACTCACCAGATGCTTCCAGGTGGGGGCCGATCCCCACTACCCCCCACTGCCTTGCATTGCATGGGGGACTCTACCATGAGCCCCCATCCCCCACCCACTCTCCCAGCCCTGTCAATGGCTGCCCCGCCCAGCCCCAGTGTCCTGGCACTTTTAGAAAAAACCCTGCACTCACCAGCTGCTGCAGCAGCCATCAAGGCCTCTGGGGGCTCATGGCAGAGCCCCCTGATGCAGCGCAGGGCCGTGGGGTGCAGCGTGGAGGCAGGAGCCTGTGAGCGCAGGCCTTTTTTTTTTTTTAAGTGCCAGGATGCTGGGGCCGAGCAGGATAGCCATTGATGGGGCTGAGAGCAGGCAGGGTATGGGACCTGTTCAATTCAGAGATTCAGACAATTCAGCGGCGGATGAATCTCTGCATCAGATTCAGCTGAATCAATTCAGGACAGAGATTTGAATCACCGAATCAAATCACTGCCCCCTGAATCAGCCGAATGCGAATCTGAAGTGAATACTAGCCATTTCGCACAGGTCTAGGAGCAATGATCCCCATGAGTCGTTAGAGACCGGGTTGGGGAGAGCAGTGGGTAGTGCTCCCCACAGCAGTGGGCAATACTCCCCATGCTTCTCCAGACCAGAGTAAGTCTAGTGCAGGGAGTTTTTCCCCACTGCTCCACTCCCCCCAGGGATCAGGAGGAGCAAAGCAGCCATAGCTCCCTATGTCTGCCCCAGACTGGGATCACTCCAATCTGTGAAAGGTCCGGGGAGCAGGGGAGATGGGGTGGCTGAAGACTAGAACACCCATACTGGTCTCTTCTGGAAAGATGTCTAGAACTGGGAATTCCCCAGATATGAGTACCTGTTCACATCCAATAATTCAGTGTCTATGCAGGAGGAGATATCAAGCGGGGTCCCCCCAGGAGTCTGTCCTGGGTCTGATACTGTTCAATAACTCCATTAATGACTTTGGAAATAAATGTACACCGATGCAAGGATTTCAAAAAAATTCTTGTATCTTGTATATTTTGTGGACTGCCACAGCTACAACATTCCTCCAGCCCTACAATACATAGTTAGTAAATTTGCAGATAACATCAAGCAGGGTAAGGCACCAAACACTTCAGAGAACAGGACTAGGATGCAAATGACCTTGATAAAATGAAAAAATGGTCTGAAATAAATCAGATGAAATTCAGTAAGGAGATGCAAATACAAAGTTCTTCATTTAGGACTGAACAATTGCATGTACAAATACAAAATGGGAAGCCACTAGCTAGGCTGTGGTACTACAGAAAAGGACTCAGGGATGCTCAGCATATCACAAGCTGAATAGGAGTCAATATTGTGAAATCATTGCAAGAGAAAATAAATAGCATATTGGGATGTACTAGTACAAAGTGATTTTTTCACTCTCTTTGGCACTGGTGAGGAGGCCTCAACTGGAGTACTGTTTCCAGTTTTGGGTACCACGCTTAAACAGATGTGGACAAATTGAAAAAAAATCCAGAGAAAAGGAACAAAAAATTGTTAGAAGTCCAGAAAATATGTCATATGAGAAAAGGTTGGAAGAACTTGGATTATTGAATCTGGAGAAGTGAATACTGAGCAGGGTTCTTATAAAAAGGGTGATGTTCAAATGTTTTCTTTATCCACAGAGGAGAGGACAAGAAGGAATGGACTTAAGTTGCAAGAAGTGGTATTTAGGTTGAATATCAAGAAAAACTTCCTACACCTGATCACGTACCTATGATGATGGTGGTTAAGGAGTAGAACAGATTACCTAAAGAAGTCATGGTATTTCCATCACTGGATGTTTTTAAGTGTAGGTTAGATAAAAAATGTTCTGAGGTGATAGAAAGTGATGTTACCACCCTGGGTACTGAGCTGGACTAGATGACCTCCAGAGGTCCCTTCCAGCCCTGCTTATCAATGATTCATTTCTTGTCTGCCAGACATAGAAAGGCAGACAAGAAATGGTTGCCTGAGACTCCACAGTTAAACAGTGGCAACACTAAATCTCAAGAGCTCCTCCCCAGCTTGCATTCATTTTTCAAGATCACAAGTTTCAGTTTTTATCAACTGCAGTTGCAAACATAAATGTTCAGCACTTCTGAAAACCAGTCCCCAGGCATCTCATGTTCAATACCTAGAAAATAAGGACCACACAATTTAGGCTCCATGCAAAAAGTTTGGTTTGTACGTGACTTGCCAAGTGCCAAAATGTCACATCTTTGGTGGATAAAGTAAACTAGAAATGACTTTACACACTCTGGACAAATTCTTACCATCATGTCAATAAGGCCAAAACTAGTGATATAACTCAGTTCTTCTGGGTGGCAATCAAATACCTTAACAACAAGACCATACTTTTACTTCCTGATGTCTCCTGCCTTTTCATATACCTTCCTCCTTCCACAGCAAATGAGGTCTTACAAGCAATAATAGCCCTCCTTGCAGGATCAGGAATTTTTAACAGTACCTATTTTTCTCATTTTAAAATGTTGAAAGTAAGATATAGTTAATCGTTTTAAATTGTATCTGGAATTTCTGACCTTTCTGATGCTTTCTGAAGCAGCTTCCAAAAAATATTATGCAATTTGTGAGTGATATGGGTATTACAGGAACCCAGTCTTTGAAACTGCAAACAAATTCCATCCTGTTTTGTAATATAATAAAAAATATAAGAAGAAAGACTGGAGGAGTAGAATTGAATTCATAGTTTGTCAGATACATATATATAACAGAAATGTTTATTGTATTTTTTTAAACTGTCAGAGATATTATATACCTAAAAGAATGTGCAATTTTTATACTAGGTTATTTATACAACAACAAGAAGATACGTCAAAATGCTAAGTGTAAATTTATTTTTTGTCACAGTTTTTATCTTTCACATGATGAAAGATTGCTGTAATATTAAAGAGTATCTATTCTTGGCAATAGGTAAAGGTCACCTCTTCACTGGAAGCACCTTTGATTCTGTTCACCATGAAATTTTGTTGACATACCTCTATAATATGACAGAGGTGGACATGGTGTATCTACAAGAGGACCCAGAGAATTAGACTGTGTAATTTGATGCTCCCACAAGATCCTATTGTCACACTCTCCTATTCAATGTTTGTGCAAGGCTACTGAGGGATACTGTGAGACCTTTTGGACTAAGGTAACATCCAAAATGTCTCACAGACCCTGTACTGAGAATCTAAAAGTGCTGAATACCATAAGAAAGGCTGTGCTAACTGTATTTCTGGCTGTAATTAGAAATAGAAATGCCAGAAATTAAGAAACTAGTTGGAAGATTTTTGATTAAAAGTCCCAGAAAGGTTTGGGGGAGGAAGTTTTAATTCTTATTTGTTTTGATTTGCTTTTTTAACTTCTGTTAAGCACCTTAGTTGCTGGATGCTTGCCTAAAAAGAGCCAAAATGTCACATCTTTGGAGGTTAAAGCAAACTGGAAACTAGTTTACACTCTCTTGCAACAAATTCTCTTGGAGGTCTTTAAGAGGCGGCTGGACTTGCACTTGGCTGGAGTCGTCTGACACCAGCACTCTTTCCTGCCTAGGGCAGGGGGGCGGACTCGATGATTTGCTAAGGTCCCTTCCGATCCAAACATCTATGGATCTATGACAAATTTTTATCATCGTGTCAATAAAGCCAATCTGAGGTAAACAGCTGAAATGTCAACTTTTTTCAGTGTCAGTGTGGAAATGTATAGATTTTCCTATACTCTAAATAGAGATTTCCATATCTAGTATTGACCCCACTGCATCTTCAGATGGTCTGTGATCTGTCCAGAAAGGAACCCATTTAATCTACTACGCCACAATGCATCTTCTACTATCTCAAAATGTGTTGAAATGAAAACATGTCAGATGGAAAAGATGTGCCCCTGAGGACCAGTAAGTGATGCACAGCAGCCACCTTAGATGTGGAGACACCAGGCAGATGGACAGACCCATATATCTTCACGTATACCTGTTAACATAACTCTGCTAATGTAAAGGTCATGAAGCAAGCAGCAATCCAGAAGATCAACTTTGTTGCGGACACACCCTGGAGGTAATGTTTTCCAGGACTCCATAAAATCAGGTTGGCAGCTTATGAAAGATGTAATCTTGCTCCTACAGCTCATACAAAACCATAGGAAATAACAGTTATTTTCCTAACACCAGAACTTAGGACATACAAAAATAAACCTTACAAATACCATAAGCTTGGTGAAGAAGCTAAGGAGACACTGGTCTGCTATATCAAAAATTCTACATCCACAAGAATTATTTATCTTCATTTACACTGGCAGGTTTTGTTTTATCTTACACCCTTGTGTTAACCACTTTTACTGATAGATTTTTCACTTCTAATGCTTAGCATATAAAATACACTCATTTTGCGCATCTTCTGAGAACCAAAATGGTGTATTTGATATTATATATTTCTTATGTGTAGTTCCCCCTATTTTTTGGCCAATTTATATATGACATTGACTCCAATCTCATTTAAACAGGTCTAAATCAAGGCTAACTCCACCAAAATACAGAACTGGAGTAAAATCAGAATCAATTCCCCAACAGGGAATTTATTTTATTGTTTACATTGCCAATGCATTTGGCCTTCCTTAGAGAAAATGAGACAAGTAAAATCAACACAGCAAAACATTCTTAAAGTCTCACTGAAATGTCTACAGAACTTAAGCCTACATATATTCCCTTACCTATTCTTGCTTAGTGTACTCTGTGCTGGCTTGTAGACACTTCAAAGATGATCATTTCATTCACAGAATGACTCTGGTGCAAGTTCTTCATCTAGACTGCTTGAAGAATCATGTCAGTATGGGCATAAAGGCAAGTTATCATGTATGCATGTATCGAATGTATATGTCACCCTGCCCACAAAAGGTTGAGGATGGTTTACAGTTAAAACAAGTCAAGTCAGAAAAGTAGCTAAAATTTCAATATAAAGATAAAAGATAAAATAATCCCTAAGCAATGCCACAAAACTCTGTCTACTAAATGCCTGCCCAAATAAGAGTTTACAATGTTTCCAAAAGATATCCAGGCTCAGGCTCTGATGAACCTCATGGGGAGGAAGTTTTAAAGCAGAGGAACTACTACCCAGAACAGCCCCTTATGCATTTTCACTTAATTAAATGCATTTTTATTATTATTACTCAGTTTATGAATTATAATGTATATGCTTCCCCCTATCAAATGCTAACAATTCAGAGAGATATCTAGTTATCTTACATAGCTCCAAGGCATTTGATATCTGAGCATTGCTTGGATTCAATAACCTAACTTTATGTCTGAATAGCCTGGTTTAGGTCACAAATGAATATTCTGGCATTCTCAGACTACGTTCAGATGGACATTTGTCCATACTGCAAACCTGACATAGAGCTGGACAAAGTTCAGCACTGTCGCAATTTCTATTCCAAGGAAATGTATAAGAATAAAAACAATATTATGGTCAAGACTCAGATGCAGTATTCAAAACCTGGAGTCTAACCCTGCTCTCATTGGGTGTGTCCAGATGACCTCGCACGTGTGTTTCTCTGGGGACAAATAGCAGCACCACATAGTTGTGCCATTGCTATTTGTCCCTGGGGAACACCCCTGTACATGCACTCTGGTATGCAGCAAATTGCCTGAGGTGGGATAGAGGAGGCTGGGGCCAGCACCTGGGTTGGCCCCAAAAGCCTTACCTGGGGTCCTGGGGACCTCCTGTGGCTGCAGCAGCAGTGATGCAGGTGTGCAGAGCCTAGCTGACAGCCAGAGTGTGGATCTGACTGGCCAGACTCCAGCTTCAGGTGGCACATACTGCAGCTACATGCACTGCCCCACTTTTTATGAACTTTTTTTTTTTATACCAGGATTTCCTGGTATCTAATTTTGGTTCTACGCTGCAAATATGAAGCACAGAGAACCTTTTCATGTATGCCGCGTGTGCTTTGTTTTGCCTCAAAAGCCTTTGAGGAGCCGCAAAGTGCATGTGCATGCTCGTCTGGATATGCCCATTGGATCTGTAGGAATGAGACATAGCCCGTAGTATAGAAATGTTATACATTGCTGGCTCAGACTACATCTATTTCTAGCTGGTGCTGTTAATTCTTAGGTTTCATAAATTACCCTTGGAGCTGTACTAATCTTTCCAGTTTGAGGCACTAACTGAAAATCTAGTTTTGCCTTTGTGACTTGCATGGACTCTGCATATATCACAACTCTTCCACCTTCTGTTCTCCCTTCCCTGGACTTTACAGAATGAGCTCTAAAAGTCCAGGAATTCCAAAACAGGAAAGGTATGATAATGGATGAATGAGGAAAAATGTGGAGGCCAGAGACAGGAAAGCATATCCTTTCCCCATCCCTTCCCCAAGATTGATTCTTCAGAAATGAGAGGATCACTAAAGCAAACACTGGCAGAAAAGCCCTAACAGCAAGGAGGATAGAAGCTGTGCTGCCAAGGAATAGGAGTGAGGGACCTGTGATACTGAAGTAAGTTATACACGTTAGATCTTCATACCGATGGCTCTGGAATCCAGCATCCATAAGGGTTGGAAGTCATGCCTATAGTCTATTCTGCAAGAGGGATTTAAGATGGGTGAACCTCATCCCTTAATGGAGTAGAAATTCCTGTGCAGAAATCCTTTTGGAA
The DNA here is from genome assembly GCF_030867095.1 of Alligator mississippiensis. NCBI lineage: Eukaryota > Metazoa > Chordata > Crocodylia > Alligatoridae > Alligator > Alligator mississippiensis. The sequence continues at coordinate 246,025,395 of NC_081825.1, forward strand.
ATGCCTTCCCCTTAGCCCCTTCCCATGGGCTTTTTTGCTAAAGGGGACAGTCAAACTCAGACCCATTAGATACAGATTATCCATGTAATCTCATTGAATATGTTATTGGCATTCCCTCTCCCTTACTTATCACAAACAGACAAATATATCTTCTTATGATTGCTGCATTAAAGGATATCACCTTTTCACTGATTAAAGCCTAACCTCCCAAATTTAATTTTCTTGATAAAATAAAAAGAAATGTATTTGATGGAAGAAATTAAAGCTAAATTAAGATGAACATTAGATAAACAATCCTCAAATGGCTGCTTGCTATTGATTTACTTTTTGAACTGATTTCACTGGCTCAAAAACTCTTTCCCATACATGAAGGAGAATGAACACTACACCTCCAGGGTTAGGGAAATTTCCCCCATATCTAAAGGATGACTGGTCTAAATCAGTTAATTCAGTTCTATAGCTGATTGGAATTGTTGTGCAGATTTCGCTATTCCAGATTTAGGCAGAAATCGTTCAGGTCACAAGGCACCTCATCCATACTGGAGCTCCAACCACTTTCAAAACTGGCTTAGCAGAACTGGTTTTAAACTAGTTAGAATTCTGGGAGAAATGTCAGATGATAATAGCACTTACAAGGGCTCTGAGAAGTGCTGTACCCCTGAAACGATGCAAGTCTGCACATCTGGTATGTTTTTTGTAATATCACATTAGAAGAAAAATATGTTGAAAAATATCTTTTGTATATACCAAAGTCACTGATATTTTAAGCATGGACTGCAACTGTTTTATAGCAGTGAAGGTATCTTAAACTAAAAGTTCTCAACAATTACCCATAATCAGTATGGAATGTTAAATGCCTACTTTTTTTAGGTGAAACACTAAAAATAACATAAGCTTTCAAGTAAATTCTTGTTGAATTTTAACAGCTTCTTTGGACCTTTAACTATATTTTCTTATAAATAGTTTTTACATGTCCTTAAATAATTCTAGAGCAATAAATATGAGTACACCCTGTTTCTATATCTGAAAAGACTTTTTAAAATAAACCCAGAATAATTTGAGAAGGAATTAAGCTTCTCTACAAACAGAAAAACCACAATAATATGGAAAAGACAATTTCACAGTTTAACTTCTAAAGAAATATTTATGCAAATGCATTTCAAGGGGCACAAACACAGAGTTTTGATCAAATCATTGTTGTGCTTATTGGTGGTGTGGTGGTTGGATTTTAACAGCAAAGAGTTTGTACGGTAGGCATTTAGCTCTGCTTTCTCCAGTAGATGTCACTTGCAGTACATAATAATTCACATAAAGAAGTCAGGACATGGAGATGTACTGTATTCCTGGAAATATACAAGCCAAAAAAGGCATTTTGGTGCCCTGTGCATGTAGTAAATTTGGCATGTGTTTTGTTTTGTTTTCTAAATAAATGGGACTTAAATAACAAAAGGTAAAGCGTTTTTCTTACCAATAGATTCAGTAAGGATAATGCCTGAATCTCCTGTAATGTGAAGCAATAGGAGATAAATGTACTCATTGACACATGTGAAGTCTAGGTCACACATTGTCTAGTAATAGTATTGACAACTAGAATTTGGCAATTACTAGATTTAATCTAAGGAGAAAATATATTATAAATTTACTTTTATTTCAAATACGTTTATCAGTAGAGATTATATGTGGTGGCAAACAGTGACATGGTACATATTCCTTAAAAAAGCAAAAGTGTTAAGAGTGAGTTTTCCCTTGTAAATAAGTGAAGATATGAGGGTAAAGATTGAATTTAAGGCAAACTGCCCTGCCCACGGTGAGGTCAGGCCATGACCAACCACTGCAGGAACTTGAGAGCCAGGGGATCTGATTAGAATCTCTACTCATTTACACTGTATAATGATATAACTTCATTGTCTTCAGTAGGGTCACTACTGATTTACAATGGTGAAAAAGAAAAGAGAAACAGGACAACAGGGCCTCAGGCATGTGCAATACCTTCAGGACCTCCAGGTGAGTGCTACTCCTGTGTCACTTTTTTAAAAAGTGTAATATTTACTGTCCATGTAGTACCTCTGCTGCCTAAAACTTTATCAAAAGTTTTGTTTGATGGTTGCTTAGCTCATGTTCTTTCATGCTAACAGATCACAAGGATGCTGGGTTTTCCTCTTTGCAAAGAGGTTAAGGGCCTTTGCCTGTTGTTCACCTCATCAGGGGACAAACACACTCTGTCTTACAGTTAAGCTACAGAACAGTTCAGGTTTGTCTTCAAAACTGAGCTGCACTCATTTCTCCACCTCACTCCCTTGGCCACCTCATTAAAATGATAGTCAAGGAATATCTAGCCAGTTTCAGTCTTATAAAATTATCAATTGATGATTAAGGACACTTAACTTACTCCCTCTTTTTTCTTCCTGACCAGTGCCTCTCTGGCAAGTTCATACACAGTCTATGGGCACAAGGCCTTCTGAAGCAACCATTTTTATCTGAAATGTCTGGGACTAATCTAAATAGACCACTGAAGAGAAGAAAGGAGAGCATGTGTTGTTTCCCTTCTTCCTTTTTTTCTAATCCCCTCCACACACAAGAAAAACCACTCAGGACATGTCTACACAAGACGCTAAATGTGCAGTAGACTAAGTCTGCTGTTCTTTACTGCAGCAGGCAAAAACCATGCTAATACACTAAAGAGCAGCAGAATAAGTCTACTGTGCAGTAACATCACAAAAAAGCATGCTCCAGCACTATTGCACAGTAGTGCCGATTATGTCACATGTAGTACCTGTTATTACATTTACTGATATAAAGAGCCATAGTTACAGCTCATTAACGAACATGTAGACACGCCCCCAGGGAAGCAGTGGAGGGGAATATTCCCACCCCAAAGTGAGTAAATACCACAGGGGCCTGGATATTAAGCCATATAGTGCACTGTTGCTCCAAGAACCTGAAACATTTGAATTAAACATTCCCCAGCCAGGAAAGAGAGGCAGCTCAAGGAAACAGAAAAAACACTTTTCTTAATCCCCCCAAAAGAAGCTGTATGGATGAGAAAACTCTTCGTTTCCCCCAAAAAAAGAAAATCAATTGAAAAGACATCAGTAGGCAGTTACTGAGACCCTGACCCTCAGCTGTGAATTATCTGCTTTCTCCTGAGGGCCCAGTTATATCACACTCCAAAATGAAATGAGATATGTGATTTCTATTTACCTCCTCACACATACACACACCGCACCCATTCCCACCTTGAGTTAGAAATCATGAATATAAATCTAGGCAGTATTCCTAAACTGAGACCTTCCCCTCTATTTTGGTTATCATACAACATAAGGTTTGAGGCACAGAAGTACTAATATAAGCATACCCTTTGTTTCCCATCACATGTCAGAAGTTAGGCTCAAAAAAGTTTATCACCTATCACATAGGGGAGGTCAATATCCACTACGGCTGTGCGAAGCTTCGGTAGCTGATTTGATTCCTCAGCAGGCAGCTGGGGCTAGCCTCCCAGAGCACAGCTTGGCCCAGGCCGGACCGCGCAGATCTGGGGGCACGCACCAGCTCCCATGCCCTCCCGGACAGGTGGTGAGAGCTGCCAGAGGAGCCACCAGAAGAGCAGCTCCCAGACCAACAGCGCATGGCAGTGTGCAGTAGCAGGAGCCCCCCTCCCTGAGTCCAGTGCCTGCCCCCCCACCCTGGCTGGGTAGCTTGTCCCAGCCCCAACCCCAACCCCTCCCTCACCGTGGGGGCATTGACCTGCCTCCTCCCTACACCCCTTGCATCCACCCACCACAACAGACTTACCAGCTGGAGACAGCTGTGTCCAGCATCATCAAGGACTGCCTGTATAGTCTATGGCCAAATCTCTGAATCAGCAACAAATCTCCAAATCTGAATTGGCCAAATCGAATCGGGGCAGTGATTCAAATCACCAAATCAAATCTCTGTCCCTCCAAATCTAAAGCAAATATTTGTTGCTTTGCACAGGCCTAGTATCCCCTGACTCCAAAAGCCATGAGTCCAGGTGAGGAGCAGTTTGTTAGGCATACTGGGAACTTCAAAGGGAACAGAGAGTAAAGGGGATTTGGGAAGGAGGCAGCTAAGATTTTCCAGTTAAATCATTTTCATTTGATGGCCCACTATAATGATCCTAGCTTTGCTACTTGTATATAGTGAATTACTTACAAAACTCTGCTGGTTTCCCTCTATTTATTTCATGAATAAGGAATTATTCTGAAAAGAAAAATCACTAATCCATCCACACCTTGAACACACACTAAATAGAGAAGATGGTAAAAAGTTCCTAATCTCCCATACAGTGAAATAAAACAAGAGTCCTAGTCTTTTTCCCATGAAATGAAGATTGGTCTGTAGTACCAATGACCTATTTTTCCTGGTAATGCAATAGCTACTCTGAGTATAGCACACCAGAAGAAAGAACAAATGTCTTCTGAGCAGCACTTGGATACCATGGTGATGGGTACAGTGTAAGCACCTAAATGGACTGGAAAAGTTTTCAGTGTGTTTTTACTTTACTTTTATGCATACCTATAGAGAATTGCCACCAATGTCTACCCTAAAGAGCTAGTAACTTTCCAATTTGGGACAATAAAGACTGTGCGATTTACTGAATGTGACAAGGAGTTGCAGGAAAAAAATAGGATTATTTAATCTGAAAAAGTTTCTGAAGATTTGAGAAAAAAAGAGTTAGGAGATGCTTTATCCAGGGAACTATAATATTATTATTAATTATACTATGCATGTATAAAACTCATTTCATCTGTAGAGCTCATATTGTTCTCAAACATGAATGAATTAGGACTTTTAACATTTTATGAAAAGGATAGTTTGAACCTCATTGGTTTACAGACGTGGCTGAGACATGGTTTAAATGTCTTGCCCCTCTCTCACTCCACACTCCCTTCCTCTAGCAAGCCACTGACAAAAGAGAAGTCGAATCCATCCCTCCTGATTTCCAGTCCTCTGCTGCAGCCAAGCCACTAGGTTATATTCTTTCCATTCACTCAGTCAGATGAAGGCTTCATTTCTTTCCCAAGAGATTCTGAAAGTGGGAAGAAATGGCCTTAAGGAGAAAATCTGACATTCTGAATCTTTAAAAGGCTGTTTTTAATGTATCTATTGTTTCTTCACACTGCAGAATTCACAAATAAAAGGACATTATTGCAGAATCCATTTTGAATTTTACACATGGAGCATACCATTCTCTTTTGGTATTGTGATGAGAGAAGAGACATATCAGCTTCTGACAGGTTCATCTTGGGGATTGGGGAGGACATGAGGTTATCCCTTTCCGAAGTTATTCGACATCTGGGTTTCCCCTTCAACAATGTTTTGACATGAGATAATTGCTAGCTTCATTCATGTGAGTGGATGGGTTTAAACACAGCACTGCAAGAAGTCATGTGGCTCTCTTTCTTAAAGGACCAAAGTACCCTATACCACTTCCAAATTGATGTTATTGCTTGCTTTTGCAGTGATATATATAGATATAGATATAAAGAACTTCACTTGACCTATTACGTATCCCTTCATCAAACACTCCGGAGAATAGGGAAATAACAGTGAAGGCAGGGAACACTGAAGAAAAAGAACCAACGAATATATAACAGTTTGTGTTTGGTAATCAAAGTATAATAAACACTTAGAAAAAACAAATGCATTGGAGTAATTTTTAAAGGAGAGCCCTATTTTTGGCAGTTTTTCCTTTTAGTTCTGTACACTCATCAGCATTTTGAACTATTCTATTTCAAACAGCCACAAAGCTCACAAATGAGACAGCAGATCCAATACTTTATTGATGCTTACAGCAGGATAAAATGAAAAAGCTCTGATTTAAATGGTTAGGCTGGCCATCTTTCAAGCTATCATTCTTTCAAATCCCTTTACTCCAGCAATTTGCCTGGAGACTTGCAACTCATCTGACTCCCACTTCAGAGAACAAAATTCCCTGAAACAAGTGGATAATCTCCACTGGCTATGATTTTATGATAGTGCTTTGATTAGCAGGTGAACTTTCTACTGAAGTCATGTGAAGTAAGTAATTATTTCATTTTACAATATTGCTGTTCAGGTATTATTGAAAATTGAATTTTTAGCATACTCAGCAAAACAATACAAGACATGGGATAGGCAAAGGAAACTATAACACTGAGTTGAAAAAAATTTAAAAAGTGATGTCTGGTCACTTTATACATGGCCGGTCTCCAAGTACACGCTGAATTGCAAAAATATAGCACATACAAAAAGAATATTTATGTGTCCTTCTTCACTACATGCACAGAATTTTTTTCTGTCTCACAAACTGTAACCACAATTTACAAGTATATGCACAATCAAATTGCTATTGATTTAGCAATGCATTTCTTTGATGTCCCTTGCCTTAACCTCATTTATAAAGCTGTTTTGCATTATTTCAAACTGTCAATGATTTGTGACTCATGAATATTCAAATCTAATTTGCACTTACCTTTTTTTGCATGCATGCTTACTTGTTATGTGTCGCTACATTTACTCTTTTGTTTTGAATTTATTTTTAGACTGCGTTAAGTATATTCAACTTTTAAAGTAATACTATCTATTTAAACACAAGAGGCCTGATCGCCCCAAAATAATTTTGAATCAATCTAACACCACTAACTTTTTTGCAGTATACTGATTTATATAAAAGAAGAGAATTAAGCCCAAGAACTGTCTTCCTATCTTTTTCCCTGTCCCCAACTTTACATTGATCAAGTCAGTACTTTTAGTAAATGTTTCCATGCAATAGCAGTAATTACTATTAATTTTTTTACCAAAGGAGTCTGAAAAAAATCCCTTTATCCTAGCACCTTCAAACTCTAGGGCAGTGTAGGACTACTTTTGCCTGGAGAATGCAAGACTTGGACCCAATGTTACTCACTGATCACAGAGTATTCTGCTATACAGTACAACAAACATACTTTTTCCTTTGTTTGTAATTGTGCTACACTCAACAAAGAATTTCACAGCTTCAGGGATACCAGTAGGGAAAGATAGTGTTTCCCATGGAAATAAAATAATAAATGCAGACATGAACTCCACGCTACAATATGGGTCCAAAATTACATTCTTTGTACACTCATAAATCTCACTAAAGTCAATAGGAATTTTAGATGCACAAAGAATCCAGGACCAATACCTTCATATCTGCTTTTCCATTTGTGCTGGATTATGTAAACAATGTAATGGCTCCCACGAACACTAAAAATCTCTTTAGATATTTATTTCTGAAATAAACAGTTATCCTGAACTTATTGACTGAAGACAGCACCTTATCCATGACTAAAATCTGGAAATAACAGTAAGAAACATCTGCCTCTTGACTAAATAATATTCTTCTTACTCCTGAAAAAATGGCCTACCAAAAACAAAGTGAGGTGGGGTTATGTCAGACCAGGAAAAGAAAACTGGGACAATTACCCTCTCAATAATGGGACCTTTATTAAAAAAAGTTTTAAAAATGTAATTAAACCATTGTAATAAAAATAGAGCCAGTTTCATATTGCAAAAACTATAATTGCAAACAGTTGTTCAGATTTCAAAGAGCTTTTTGATTTGATCATATTTCTGCTCCTTTTTACTCAGGATTTGCAGACATTTGGGGGAACCAGCTTTTATTTGTATAAATGTTATAACTGTACAAGTGCTTCTTTTTCCTCAGTTTGATCCTACTCCTATTGACTTAAATGGAAGCAGGATCATGTTCTATGTGAATACGCATACTTACATGTAAGCAAAAACACACATACCCAGACAAGATTTTTTATTCACTTGTGTTGTTAGCTTCTTATTTTTAAAAATTCAGCCAACCTATTGGAGAACAGAACTAGTACCAGACACGTGATGAAGTGCAAAAAGAATGCATGAACATGTTGTAAACAACCCATAGACTGAAACCCATTTGGTGAAAGTGTTCTTGGTGAATACTTGCAAATAAAGAATACAAAAATAAGGATTCATTGTAGGGCCCAAACGCTTGACTGGGGCTCTCCAGGTGATACTATAACACGCATACAAAATAAGAAGTGGTCTGTGAACAGAAAATGGGCCTACATACAGAAATGTATTCACAATGAATAATGCCATCAGTTCTTCCTCAAAGAGAAAAATGTTTTGAAAACATTTATTTTTAACTTTGCTTGCTAATTACATAAATACAATGTTGTGGAGTATTTAATGTTAACTACCTATAAATATATTCCTTTTTGGTATATTTATAGCTTAATATTTTTTTCCAGCAGAGCTAGGATCATGCGACTAAACGGCATGTCTCAGCTGTTGCGAAGTACAAGGTAAAGCCATGTGCCCTCAAACACCCAAGAAATAGTATTATCCAGTATGACACATGCCTAGATATGTCTTATTGTGATCATAATACGGCCTCAAGGTAAAAGTACAGGACAAACACTTCTTATGCTTTTTCATTGGTATTTATATTTATCTCCTCTAAAGAACAGCTTGTATTACAGCTATTTATGCCACCAATCAATAGAACTATTAGTGACAGTTTATAATTGCATATGAAGTAATGATATGTGCTTATACTTGTTTTATATGAAACATATTAGCACTTTGTTGTTTAATCATATTTCATCAGTATTCATCAGTAAAAAAACAGTATTTATTTCGGCAGAGATGAAAAACAGTTTTAAACAGTAGTCTGTACCACGTACTGCAGAACCTGAGAGATCCTGTTGCAAAAGTGTCATAAAAAGATGAGAAATATTGAAAGCATTATTAAGGGCCTTATCTTTTGAGATGCTGGGGAATTCCTCAAGATGCTGCATGGTCAATTTAATCAGTGAAAACTGGGAGGGCTCAGCACTTTGGAGAATGTGCTCACACTAGTGAAGGATCAGGTAAAAGGAAACCTATCCTGGATTCCTCATTGAGGCAAAAGGAGTATTTAAACCAAAGTGACTTTTGCCCTAGGTTTGAACCCCAGAATACTGAAGATTTTCAATATGTATCTCAGATTTTCTGAAGAGATGCAAAACTTGGAGACAGATTATCATTACGAGTATCCTGCTGTTTAGTAGGTGAGTTTTCAGACAGATCTACAGAGGATGTACAGGATAAGTAGAAGTCAGCCCCTTGTTCCTTTACCTTCTGCATGAAAATGTTTATAAACATCATTATAATAGCATAATCTGTTTGAAGCACACAGACCTATCCCTGGTGTAACTTGGTTGAAGTCAAGCAGAAGGCTGGGCAGGACTGTACACTAACTCATTCAGAGAAGCATAGGCTACAGCCTACTTTTCCAGAATCCATTCATAGCATTTGATGAAGTAGGCTGTAGTCTGCAAAAGCTCATGCCTCTCTGAACAAGTTAGTCGCAAGGGTGCCACGCTACCCTGCCTTCTGCCTGATTTCAGACTCACAGGGCTAACTATCTCTCTCTGCCTCTCACACCACGGATGTGTTTTACCCTTTGAGTTTCATCTGGTGACTGTAAGTAGAGGAAGCTGGTAAGTGGAAGTTCAGTGTAATGTCCAGGCACTGCAAATACGATTGTTTGCTCTTAAGTGCAAAGTGGCTTCATTCTCTGTCCCTGGTCTTTGATATCATCACAGCTTTTTTTTTTTTTTTTGGGGGGGGGGGGGGTTCTATGTATTTATTTATTTATTTACTATTTAAAATGTACAGTTTTGGTGTAATACATAGTGACTACAGCTACCTAGACTTCCTTAGTCTGAAATTGCTGGTGAATGTGGTGATGTCTTGAGATTTCTTGTCTCTTGCCATTCCTCTTCATCCATCTTATGGTGGTCATTTTGTAGCAAGGCTGTCCTTTACACTGTGATGTTATTTTGGACCATCTTGCTGAAACCTGCCAAAATCCAAGTAGGAAAATAAGATTAAAAAAAAATAATGAACACTAGACAAAAAATAAAGTAGATTTTCCTTTCACAAAGTAATATGAAATTATTTTCCCCAGATATTTCCCAGAACACGTTGTTCATTGTTCTACATTTGTGGGTAATTAATTTAACGGGGTGGGGTGGGGGTGAAAGGGGCCAGATAGGTCACACTAGGCATGTGTGAAAAATAAGTTTGCAGTGGTGGACAGCCAAGAAATGTTTTCAATATGCATTATAATAAATGTTAAAAGAGGAGTGTAAAAGAGACCAGACTAATGAATCTGGAAGGTGGTTCTCATCTGGCTCATCCACTGTTGGGTGGGTAGGGTTTTGGGTTTCTTTTATGTAATGTTGTGGTTTTTTCTAAAAACTGTTAGAAAGGTGTTCAGGAAAAACTTGAATTTCTTCATATTGTCATTCTTTTGTGGCTCCGACCATGCATGATGAGGAATGAGACTAAACATATCTCCTGGTTTAGTAGGATTAAAAAAAAATGCCCCCATTCTGACCTACCATTGCTTGGAGCAGGGATGCTGTACCCAAAGGTTATGTCAGGGGCTAAGAATCTGCTCCCATTTGTACTAAACCTCTGGGGCAAATATTTACAATAAGTTGTTGGAAGACTTTCTAAGATTGGCAAGCCACCCTGCCCTTGGCTAATGAGTCTGCCCAGGAGAATATCAAGTGCAATTACCTTTCAGGGAATAACAATACACCAGTGAACCATGGACCCTGTAGAGGGAAACGAAACACACAGTCGTAGGTAGAAAAAGCTATGAATCAGTATTAATTATCCAATAGAGGGAACAGGGTTGCAATAACTCTCAGTTCCTGACTCACACCAATAGATCACAGCAAATGTGAGCTACTTATAGAAAACTATTTGCAAAGTTCAACCCTCCCATACCCCCTGAACACACACAGGTTTCACAGCTTTTGTTTATTTTGTTCTAATAATGAATGTAGTGGAGGTGCAGTTTCTTTCTCTATCATTTGCAATTGATGGGGCAAGTTTCCCTACTCTTAGGTGATCTGGAAGGGGTGATAATAAAACAGGCCAGGCCAGTGGCAATAAGAATTCAGTTAATGTCAGTGGGATACTTAATCTACTGCAAAGGTTAATTCAAGGTTTTCCATGTGCATTCACTGAAGACTGCGTGCTTTCCTCAGAAATGATTCAGAGGTGGGGCTCACAGGTAATGGGCTACCTTTGGCTTCAGGAAGCTGGGAGAACTTTGGACTGCTCAGTGCCCTAGGAAATGTAGAATGTAGAAGAGGGAAAATATATCCCAGACGTTTTGATCCCATTACCTACATTCCTGGGGAGGGGAGGGGGCCTGAGGAAGGCAGTATTTTGGCTTCAGTAATTAGAAAACTGTGTGAAAATACATAGTCCATCCAGACCCGAGCAAGTTCCCAGGCTGGTGTGTTTAGAGGAGCTGCTGGAGTCCACTTGAGATGAGTCTGAAAAATAGTAATACTAATAGGTAGCATCATCCTATAGAGCATCCAGCCTCCCCACTAGACCGGGGAACGGGACAGGTCTGAAGGCGGATCCCTTTGTGCCAGCCGAAGCTCGTGTCCTGCTGGCTCGGGCCATCATGGCTCGCGGCAGACTTCGCCGTGCTAAGGGACTTTCTGGAGATCTCCGGGCTCAGCAGGCAGGAAAAGCTGCCCGGTGGGGCGCGGGGAACCCCAGTGGCCATCTCTGCCAGCGCCTGCGGGGAGGGGAGGCTGAAACAAGGCACACATATATTGAGTTTGTCAGGGATCATAAAATGCGAATTGATTATTCAAACAGCCATTGATTATAAAAGAATGCTTGCTGCAGCAATGGGAAAGGTCAAAAGGAAATTGACCTTCTGCATACGTGACATAAAGTCATTAGGCAAATGAGATATTCATACAGGGGATAATCAAGGTCGGGCTCGTTTTATTTGCAGCATTAAACTCCGTCTTCAAGGCTCGGCGAGGGGCCAGCAAACTGGCCCCTTGGGAACCAGGTAAACCTCAGGGACTGGAAGCAAACAGCAGCCGGATCCGACGCGGTGGCCGGGCCCGATCCTGCGCCGGAGAGAGCAGTGCCCGGCGCGGGCGCGGGGCAGGAGGGAGCGGAGCCCGAGCCTCACGTGCGGCCCCTGCCCCTGCCCCGCTCCGCCTTTCCCCGCCCGCGCGTCTCATTTTGGCCGAGGCAGAGTTAAAGACGCGGGCGACGCTCGCGGCTCCCGGATAGGAGCGCAACGTGCAAGGGGGGGGGGGGGGGGAAATGAGATGTATTTATGCACATATTTATCCCCTCTAATTATAGAAATTAATCCTCTTACTTATGACTAAAAGGTAACGTGGAAGGCGTCCCTTTGATGTTTAACAGCATCATTTGTGGCGAACATTCCAACTGATTAAGGAATAATTGTTGTTAAATGCTTTACAAGTGGAGAGCGTTTAATTGAGAGGCATTCATAATTTTACGGCTTACCACAAAATGAAACGTAATTAAAAACGTAGGAATTCCAACTGATTTTTCCCCCAATTATGTTTATTGTTCGGGCTAATTATTGCACGAGATGGGGGACAATAATCTCCCTTCCCCCAAAAGGCAAGCGCCACAGACCTCTCCCAGACAGTCCCTGGGAGGCTTTCCAGGTACAATCTTGGGAGGGCTTTTTCCACCCCCTTCTTCCCCCCCACCCCCGCCACCCCCAATTATAATTAAATGTTTCAGCCCTTTCTTCTCTCCTCTCTGCAACACCTTGGGATGTGAGAAAAAGTGATGGCAGCTCTCTTCCCCCAGCCCTTGAAGTAATTGTAGAAGGGCTGATGAATTTCTTGGAGAAACACTTGCCACACACTGCGGAAACCATCTCCTGGCAGGATTTTACAAACCAAAGTAAACAAAGCACCCCAGGGGCGAGGCCCCCCCTTCGCGCTGCTTACTTCTCAATTTACTTCGGAGGAGATCTCACACACACACACACACACACACACACACACACACCGCATCTACTCCACGGATCCCAATTGCCATTTTGCAAATATTCCCCCAAAACACAGGCAGGTAAGGAGGTGTTCAAAGGGGCATTTAAAAAAAGACGACCTGGAACAAGCTCCACTCTCCTCCCTGATCTCTTTGAACACACGAATCCCCTCCAAGAAAACCCGGGGTATCTCAGAAACGCCCTTTAAAAGAGCAGTTTCTCAAGGGGGGGACGGAATAAAGTTACTTCGCTAATTCGCCTGTGTATTCAGCCTATAGAGCTTAGCATGAGTATTGGTTTCTTTTATTTTGATTAAGCTTCCGGAGAAAAGTGAAGAAAGGTAACTAAATTAGCTGGGACCACGTTCACGCACACACACAAAGAAAGCTTTTACTTTTAAAGCAAGCGATCGGGTCTGATATGCCCTTGTTAAAGGGGGAGGGGGGGGAAAGAGAGAATTAAAACTGTCAGTACTGCTTCTAACCTGCGTTTTTCATTTGAGTCCCAGAGCCGCGAAGGGGGTTGAGATACGGAGCACGTCTATTTATTGCTCCTTTTGTTTCCTCTTTGCGACTCTGATCCAAACAGCACTGTTCAGTTCCTTTTTCCTCGGCTGTGGGTTGTTTTTTTTTTTCAGACCTCACAGGTGTGTTTGGGTTCGTCTAGGTCTCTGCGCTCAGAGCTCCCCAGGTTTCCTGCAGGGTTTAGTTTCAGTGTGGCACAGGGGTTCAAAATCTGTTGGAAAAATGCGGGGCGGCGGTGAGAGTGACCGGGGGGGGGGGGGGGAACCTCCTTTTTGCAAGTTAGAAATAGCCCAGGACTGGTAAAGCGAGGTGGAAAATGGACTTAACGGAGCAACGTCTGTTTTTTTGCTGCAGCAAAGAGCCTGAATCCTTTGATTAAACTGACATAGATTTTCTAGAGGTGGGAAAAGGAGGGAGAAACTGGGGTGGGCATTTTATGTAAATGAGCAAATCCGAAATGTATTACAAATCCACTGTAATAAACCTGACAGTTTTGACAGTATTGACAACATAAATATATGTTGGAACACAGCACTTTGAGACACTTAACCGATGAAGCAATAAAAAGATTCGACTACAATATTTCAAATAATCGACATTGATGTTTTGATACATCATTTTTATACCTCGAATCGATCTATCACTCTGTGACCGGTCAATTTTAAGTAAAACTCTGCTGCAATTATTTACGCTATTGCCAATGACGACCTAATAACTGTTTTCAATTAATTACAGCAAAACTAAGCATTCTGAGGACTAACTGGCCGTATATTGTATTGCACGCTCTCCTGCGTTTCTTGCATGGAGAACAAACACATATATGTATATTGCATTCTCTTTGTTGGATCAAAAAGAAAGAGGTACAAAGGGGAGCGGAATGGGGTGGAAAGAAAACTCTCTCTTTTGGCAATCCACCGCGGGCGCCCTTCGTGCCAACTTCAAAAAAAAAAAAAAAAAAAAAAAAAAAAGAAAAAGCCCCCCTCCCCTTATATTTCCAGGAAACCCGTTGTATTATTTTGTCAGCTCTTTCCCCAGCCATGAACACCCCCAGCTGTAGGTGCATCTATTCGAAAGTTGAGCTCTGTACCCACTTGAGACAATGGAGTGGGCAGGGGAAATGGTGCTTCTACCCCTTGCGGGTGCTTATGCCAGTGTCTGAGTCGTTTCCAAAGGGTTTGGCTCCTTGTTTTTTGAGAACCCCAATATTAAATGGGAGCTTCCCCCCCCTCCCCCAAGCCACCCACCCTCTGGAGCCGCAGAGGACACAAGTGACTATTGTAAGCAAGAGGAAGCTCTCAGGCTTTGCAATGTTGCTGCAAATCGATGCTGTTTCCCATTCTTTTCTCCCCCCGCCCCCCCTTTCACATCCTCGGTTTCCCCTTTGCTAGGCTGCCACGTCGGAAGGGGTGTATTTGGGGGCAGACGTGCGCTTGGCACCACCTGTCTCGCTAGGCAGAGCCGCGCTGCCGGCCGGAGGGGCACTGCCAGGGGCTCCCCGCCCGGCGGCGGAGGCGCGGGGCCAGGCAGCTCCCCTGTCACCTCGGCGCTTGTCCGTGTGCGGTTGCAGAGTCCCCGGTTCCGCTCGTACTGGGCGTGCTTCCTCTTGTCCTGCCCCCGCTCGCCCTTCGCTGGGCAAAGAAGCTGGCTGCAAAGGGGAGAGGGGTCCCAGGCCTGGCCCCCACCCCCACCCCGGGGCAGCGCGGGGCCCGGGGCCCCGGGAGGCTGGCGCCCGCGGTGGCGCACGGGTGTCCCTGAGCTGCTCAAAGCGGCTCCGGAGCAACCTTGGGGAGACTGGGGAAAAGCGCGTTTTTGAAAGTGTTGGAGTCCCGCCAGATAGCGCTAGAGGGCTGTTTATTGAATCGCTCCTTTTCTTCTGTGGGATCTTTACAGAATAAACAGGAGAGATAAAGAATGGAGGAGGGGGGTTGGGGCGGGGGGCGAGGGGGATCCACCCCAGCAGAGCTTTTTTAAACCTGCGGAGTTTGTTGCAAGAATAATAGGGACTTGCAAAGGGATCAAGGGCCGAGATGTCTCTGGGTTCCTTGTTGATTTAAAAAAGAAAGAGGGAAAGAAAAAAAAAAGGCAAGGGGAGTGAACAGGTAGTAACTAAATGAAACTCCTCCTAACCCAACTTCCAAAGATCCCAGTCACACTGCCATGGGGGTCAAGAAAAGTTCACAGTGATGAGCAACCATTGACTTTCTGGAGTGGAAAGATTCTCCAAAACTAAGAGATTGCTGAAAAGGAAAGCACATTATTGGCAAGGGGGGTGCGGGATGAATAGCCAAATGAACCCAGGGATCAGAAAGCCACTGAAAGAAACACCGTTGCAAAAGGGAAAGGGAAGGGGAAGGGGAAGGATGGGGGGAAGGCAGTATTAGTGACTGCACCTAGGAAGCGGTGCCAGCATTCACAGTTTCACAGGTTCAGGGAGCAATTTGGGAGGGAGGGAAATGCAAGTAGGAGAATAAGGCTGAGAGAAGTAAAAACAGATCAAGTCTTAACAATGAAACCCACTCCCGGTATAGGACACTGTTAGAAGATAGCGAACTGCATTTTGGGGGGCAGAAGTGGGGGGTAGGGGGTGAGAGGATGAAGGAGATCAAAGCATGGAATAGTCCTTCTGATAAAGCCAAGAGTGGCATATTGACATGTCACTCTTGGTCTTCTGAAGAGCCTTAAAAATAAATTTTCCCGTGGATTTTGCGACAAGGTCATGGTTCTCTCCTCACCCTAACACCCGTCCGAGCAGAATCCTTCCTTTTCGTCATTAATTCCGACTTTTCATGCCGCCTATTCCAAGAGAAAATGTAAATGAAAAAAAATAATAGCCTAAAGAACCCAAGCTATTTTGCAGCATCCCTGACCGTCCATCGTAGGGGGTTTTTTGTTTTGTTTTTTTGCAAATGTGGACGGCGTGATACCTTTCCGGATACAATAGCATCATCCAAAAATACTTGCACTCAACCCATAAACAAACAAACATTGAATAAAGTTACAAACAAGATTAAGGTTCAAGTTATTTGTCCCTCCAGCAAAGCGTCAATTGTTCTAACAGATGTAGGAGATCTAAGAGGATTTAAACCACGCGAATTTAATAAGCCAGATAAACAATGTGTACTTTTCTACATTGCTAGGGACCCCAAAGTCAATTTAGCCAAAAAAATCTATTAGACCAGATCACCTCCTATAGGAAAAGGAAAGGATTTCCAAACGGGCAATGGGGAAATCCCCCCCCCCCAAAAAAACTTTCCTTTTGCTATAAAATTATTGTACTGAGCATAACAACAGTGGGTCAACACGAACAATGGAATATATTTTTTAAATCTAAAAAGTTACCTGTTGTTCAAATCCGCTTTTGTAGGACTCTGAG
The DNA here is from genome assembly GCF_030867095.1 of Alligator mississippiensis. Classification (NCBI taxonomy): domain Eukaryota; kingdom Metazoa; phylum Chordata; order Crocodylia; family Alligatoridae; genus Alligator; species Alligator mississippiensis. The sequence goes on from NC_081825.1 coordinate 246,042,157, forward strand.
GGAGGGGGGAAGGCAGATCTCAAGCCAGCAAAAGGCTAAAATGCCACACTTCAGAAAGGCTGATTGAAAACAGACTCTTAACTTTTAGAGGATTTTCTCTCGCACTCCCTCCAAGTGCTAAGAAGCCGATTTGGGAGTTTGAAGGGAATAGGTTTCAGCGTCCATATTTGTTCTGGTGCACTTGTAAAATGCGATTTGAAGAGGATCTTTAGCCCTCTGATTGTCTTTGTATTGTTTTTCTTGAAACGGATCTTTTGCCCTTAATGAATCCCCACACAGCTGGACAGCTCCTTCTCGGACACTGAGAGCTCTAACCCCAAACTGACCCCAATTTGACACCACAAGATGAAATTTTACCGCCTGTTAAAACCATTTCCAGCCTCGGCAAAAGGAACTGGCTGTTGACGGAGACGCACTTCCATACCGGACACCTAATTTCTCTTTGGACTTCGGGCTGATCTGCAAAAAAGCACATGAATCGCCTCTCTCCCACTTTTCCTGGGAACCGTCTTTGTTGTGATGCGTGTACGAGAAACTGGAAATCAGCCAATTTAATCTCCCTGAATTACTGGGGGTAGGGGGTGTTTTTTAGTGTTGTTTTTTAAAAGAAAGAAAGAAAGGAAGAAAGAAAATCCCACCAAGCTCGAGGGGGAAAATAGAGCTAAAGCTGTAAATTCCCACTCTTTGCTTCTGTTTCTTACAGGCTGAGCTTCCAGTGCATCCTAGTTACCGCTGTGTGTGCCCAGGGTTTCAGAGCGTGGCAATGAAATGGCTAAAATGTAGCTCCTGAAGCTAGGTTCCCTGAGTTTCTGGGCTTTAATACACTGGGATAGTGAGAGGTGAAAAAGGTTCCCTTTCTTTTCAGACCTGTGCATGAAAAAAAAAAAAAAAGATTCGACCGGAGCAGGAACATCTTTGCACTAAACATAAGAAATGTCACTTTCCCTCGATTTAAAAAGCCTGGTGAAAAGTTGGTCCCGGTTCCAAACTGGACCACTCAGTCCGGCTAGCCAACTCGAGGGGCTTTACTTTAAAGTGAAACATGTGAAAGGAACAGCGTTTGCTGCTGCAAAAGCTTTTGCTGTTTTCATGCAGCTTCATTTATGTTGCACTCTAACAACCCTTTAGTGCAGAGAACTGAGATCTATGCTAAATACTATAAAAATCAACAATGTGGGGAAAAAAGAAAGATGAGGCAGTGTCATAAGTAACGCAGCGCCTTCTTATATGTAAATCAAGTGGGGGAGAAACTTCCCTTTTACATTGAAACGGGTAAACTTTCATCACCATACTCCCAGCCTGGGATCTGAACAAATACGTGAAATCTTCAGTGGAACCAGATTACTTTTCTACGGCTATATTACAGCGAAAGGCTCTGCTCGCATTGGTACTGAAGCTATAAGAAATAAGATAGACATACAGCACAGGAGACATAGCCCTATATTTATATTGCCTCTGTTAGACAATAAGTTTAGATGCTACAAACATTCAAAATGTAGTCTAGAAAACTGGCTGTATTAGGTGGAACACAGTTAAAAGATTCTAGGGAAGTTAAGGAATTTGGCATCTTTTTGGGGGGGGGGGGAAGGAGGAAGGCGTATTTACCGACGGCTAGATACCTTTTTAAACAAATCTGTTAGAAAAGTACAACTGTAAAAGTAGGGAAGGATTTGCATAACCCACTGCTCTGTAGGTCTCCGCGCACCCAAAGGATTAGTCAAGTATTCATTACCATGAATATCTTGAATTGCGTTACCGATTTATACGACAGAGTATAAAATACTGCACAACAAGACTGGCTTTTTCCTTGCGAAATGAATCAACTTAATCACTACTTGAAAGAGATCTACATACTAAGGGCGTTTTACTCACCTTTTCTTTACAGTCCCGTGAAAGTCAGCCACAGAACATCGGTTGCTCTTAGGGCTAGCTTTAATCTTGGAGGAGATCCTCTAGGAAAAAAACGGGTCTGCTCTTCGGCTTCTGACGATTTTTAAGCAGGGTGCAACTCTGGCTAAAAGTATCTGAGTGACTTTTCTCCATATTGCCCTCATATTTGTAAATACAGTCTGCTCTGCAGGGCTCAACACTATCAGAACACGTATGAATGCCCACTGGCGTTGTCAGCCCTCCACACTATCTTTCTTTATATGTGAGGGCTGATTTCCCGCAGACATCATTGTTATGATGGCTCATTTAATCAAACTGTTTAATTGCTCCGGTAATCACTATCATCATCACAGGTACTCAATCATTCATCATTTTGGAGGGGTTTATTGACCTCTGGAGCTCATTCCGTATGCCCATTAAAATCTGGCCAAATTTCTATAACTACCCTTTGATTCATTTTTTTTTCCAATTTCCAAAAATCTTAAAATAATAATAAAAAGCCCTAGCTGGATCAAATACTTTTTTTTTTTTTTTTTTTTTGCGGTGTATGTTTAAAAGGCATCTATGCATGAGGCCACATTCACAACTGGGTACATAATCATTGATAAATCCCACTATTAACGGGATAGTCTGTTTTAGATTTTATGTGCAGGGGACCGTGAACGAGAAGGGGGGGGGGTAGGACAAAACTGCAGCAATCGATAGTTTGACCATCGCTCCTCCCCCGAACTTCAAGCATCCCCCATGATTGATGATCACGGGTAGCTTTGGTAATTGACTGCTCTGAGGTAAGGCATGTTTTAGTTCCAGCAAAGTGATTGGGCAAGAGAAACATACCAAAATTAACGTGTGTGTGTGTGTGTGTGCGTGCGCGCGTGTGTGTTTGGAAAAGTTCATTTGGTGCTCAAGGGGGGGTGCACAGTCTCACTTAATTTGCTAAATAACCCTACTGTAATTAGCACTACCATTAGAAGGCATTACCGAGTTAATACTTGAGCACACACCCCACAAACACAACGCAGATACATAACAAGCTCCAGAAACAGACCCACATACGGACAGTGCACACGCGAGACCGAGTGATCGCCTCCAAATGAACATGCAAACCAAACCAAACTGCCCAACAGCTGGACTTAGCATACAAAAGAGTGAGCAGGACTTTGTTTCAAAAGGCTGCCAGTCTCATCACACCACTGAAGGGGAATTCCCTCTCTCTTTCTCCCCCCTCCCTCTCCCCCTCCCTCCCCCCATCACAACGTGGTTGATAGAAGCGATCACTTAATGAAGAACGATGCCAAATATGGTTTCAACGAGGTGTTCTCTTCATGCCCTGGAAAATTAATTTTTTTTAAAAAGCACAATGAATTCACACAGGAAAGCATCCGCACTTGGAAAGGCAAGGCTCTGGCAGCGGCGCGGCACTTTGTTAAGGCAAGCTTGCTTCCTAAGGCAGAGCAACTTTAGATCCCCCTGCACATGTTCATGTTCCGTGCCTCTGCCCTCAGCCTTGCACCCCGGTCGCGGCTGCGATCCTAGCTGCACAGTTCAAAACAACACGTTAAGCACAGGCTACGCAACGCGGTGAAAGACAAGCAGGCTTTGGCTGGTAAAAGAAGCTAGCGAAAACCAAACCGGGTCTGGGCTCCTATCGTACTTTTTTCTTCACGCTCTCTGCAGTTTCCCCTCTTCCCCTCCTCTCACACATTCTCTCTCTCTCTCTCTTCCTCCTGTGGCTCCCTCTTTCTCACACACTCTCCCTTTCCTATATGGAAAGCGGCGTTGATTTGCTATGAGTATGATCTGTTGTGTGGCTCCCCCCATGCGGAGTTGCAGCAGTCCTGATTGCATACTCTGCATATCATAGGCTTTATGCTCGCTCGCTCGCGCGCTCTCCTCTCCCTCTCCCTCTCCCTCTCCCCTCTCCCTCTATGTGTCTCTGTTGTAGGACTGGCTATGGCCACCACTACTTCCGGGTTCCGTCATTTCATTCTCCCGCCGATCAGCGCTGCAAAACTGAGCCTCTTCTATAAGCCAGCCAGCAGCCAACCTGCCAACACTTACTGACACTCACTCATCTCAGAGAGGGAGAGAGAGAGAGAGAGAGAGAGAGAGAGGGAGAGGGAGAGGGAGACAAAATATCTACCAGGAAAAAAAAAGGGAGAGGGGGAAGTCCGGGTTTTGCAAACTATTCAATTTTTCTTCGCATCTCCCCACCCCCCCCTTCCCAGTACTTAAAAAAACCCTATAGCGATCCTAAAAGGCAAAACCCAAGCGCGGAGTTACTGGAAGAAGAAACCCGGGTTAAAAAGATTCCTCCTCTCTTCTTCATCATCATCAACCATCATTCATTCACTACCTTGACATTCCCTGGCTTTGATTGACAGCTGGAGTGGCAAAAAGCCATGAGACACGACAGTTTGGTTACATGTGGGTTGCTGACGGGCCGATCGTAACCTTCAGTTTGGGGGCTTGACAATTTTTTTTTTTTTTTTTTTTTGCGTAGAGAAAGAAAAAAGGAAAAAGAGAGAGAGAAAGAGGAAAAAAGGAAAGAGAGAAAGAGAGAAAAAAAGAAGAAAAACACAGAAACTCATCGTGGCTCTTGACTGATTTTTTTTATTATTATTATTATTATTTACCTATACTGGAGAATAGGAGAAGTCTCTAAGTGGGTTTCAAAAAAAAAAAAAAAAAAAAAAAGAAGGAATCTTCTTCACTCTAAATCACTTTCTTTGCTGGACTGGGATATTAAATATACGACACATCCAGGAGTTTATTGGAGCGCAGACTGATGGCGCAAAGGGTAGGTTTAAATCTCCAACACTTACCTATATATAAATCCTCTCTTAAGAGGGGCCTGTCCGATTTGCTCTCCTCTGTTGCTAATGATGATGGCGGCCAGTATTAAAAAATAGCGGCAAAAATTATTCACTAGCTTTTTGTGTGTGTGTCTGTGTGTGTGTGTCTCTGCGATTGTTCCACGCTTTTTTCCTCTCCAGCTTTTCCCCCAGCAGCGCGATTTCCCTGCTCCTCTCGCTGCTCAGTAGCACGGGTTTCACAGGGGAAGGCTTGCTGCCGCTGCTGCTGCCGCTGCCGCTGCTGCCTAGGGAAGCTCTCTATGTGTGTATATACATATATGCGTATGTATGTATGTATATATGTGCATATCTAGAGCTCTTTGATTTGTCTCTGACTTTGACAAGGACAAGGGGAATTGCTGCTAAATAATGTTTCTGGTAACTTTCAGATTATTTACCCCTTCCCCTCCGCGATTCGCCCCACCTTCTTCTCCTCTATCCTTCCCTGTGCTTAGTTATTTCTTTATTTGCTTCCCAGCCTGTTTGTTTACTCCTTTATTTCGGGTCTTTCCATTCTGATCCAAAGCCACTCTAGTTTCTCCTTCATTTCCTTCCTTTTTCATCCCAGTTTCCTTGTTAGGGTTTCTTCTTCCTTGATCAGCCCCCCCCCCTCTTGTTTTTACCCCTTACCCCTGCTCACACGCTGCCCCCAGCCCCTTGCCACACTCTGCTCTGTATTTATTTCATTTTGTGTCATTCTCCCTCTGTTGTGGCTGTTCCTGGTTTGTTTTGCTCTGTTGTGTCTGTCTGGGGGCTTTACTCTCTTCTGACTTTTGTTGTTGTTGTTGTTGTTGTTTGTTTTTTTTTTATCCTTCTCTCCTTCTCTCTCTTTCCTCCTCTTTCTCTCCTTCTTTCTTCTCTCCTGGCCCCTTTTTTGACAGTACGATGAGCTGCCCCATTACGGCGGGATGGACGGAGTAGGGGTGCCAGCTTCCATGTACGGAGACCCTCACGCCCCCCGGCCGATCCCCCCAGTTCACCACCTGAACCACGGGCCGCCGCTACACGCCAGCCAGCACTATGGAGCCCACGCCCCGCACCCCAATGTCATGCCGGCCAGCATGGGATCCGCTGTCAACGACGCCTTGAAGCGGGACAAGGATGCGATCTACGGGTAGGTACAGCCAGGGCAGCCCGGGCGCCATAGCCCTGCGTGCAGCGTGGGGAGGGAGGCAAGGGAGAAGCAGGACTCCAGAGCCAGAGAGCTGCTCCCACCCGGGTGGGGATGGGGGCTGCCGGGGGGCAGGGGGCACTGGGGACGCCTAGTCTAAACTTTCCCGCAGAAAAGAAAAGAAAAAAAAAAAAAGCAACCCTTCATTAGACACAACTAAGAAAGCTTTCAGGAGATTTACATGCACAGAGTCCTGGATCACTGATCTGGAGGAAGGCGTGTAACGTACCCCTTGCTGTTATTGCTATTTTTAATTCAAGCCACATTGTAGGCCGATTCTGTAGGGGAGACGTCAGCACCCCTAAAACATGAGCACCCCTCCAAGTGAATTTTTTAAAATTTATTTTTTATTTATTGTTTGTCTCCCCTCGGGTAGGCACAAGTTAGGAGTTGAGGCAGAGGCGGGTTGCTGGCAGTGCCCTGGGTTTGAGCTGAAACAGTGCTGGGGTGGATCAGGGTGCCAGAAGGACCCTGACAATAAAGAGGTCTCCAGATCTGGGGAGACCGAGCGATGATAAAGGGGGTTCACTTTTTTTTGTAAAGGGAAAAAATAGGAGAGAGGGAGCTGAGGTTCTCATTTAGGAAAGAAAGAAAACAAAACTCCAGGCTGTACCAGCGCAGTGCTTGGGGGAATGACACCGATTCTCTTCAGTGCACTTCGGTGGGAAATTGTAAATTACTCTAAAAAGAGATAGTCACCTCCCTGACATAGTGAGGCCCCTGACTGGAGACACAAACAGGGAGAACAGACAAACGCACACATGCTACTTAACACAGATTTTTTTCCCCCCTGACTGCTCCAACTATGGGAAAATATTTCTAGAAGTGTTTTGCCCCCAGCTCACTTATCTAGACAGCTGGTATTTTACTTGGGTAGGCTTCCTAAGCCAGGAAACTTCACCACATTTTTGGTAGCAGTCTCCTTGAAAAAAAAAAAAAGAAGAAAATATGAAGCAGTGTAAGGAGCTTGAGGACCAGCATTTCTCATTTTAGGTTACAGCTTATAGGGAGGATTTTTACTATTATTTTCAACTGTGGTTAAAAGTGTCAGAGATTCCCAGCTGAGCGACTGTAAGTGTGTTTGTGTGTTGTGCTGCGTGCGGGGTGGAGGGCAGTTTTCGTCCCTGGTCTGGGAGGTTTGGATGCGGTTTGAGGATTTGGAGTATTGTAGGTATTTTATACATATAGAAACAGAGAACATAGCATGCATGCACCAGCCCCGTTGTGCAGGATCAGTTCAGGGCTGCGGAGTGGGCTGCTGTGTATGTGGTGCGTGCTTTAAAAAAAAATACTTGTTGATTAGAGCTCTTCTTCCACCCCCTCTCTTTCTTTGTGTGTCTGCCCGGTAGGCACCCGTTGTTCCCCCTGTTAGCTCTGGTCTTTGAGAAGTGCGAGCTGGCGACCTGCACTCCCCGGGAGCCTGGTGTGGCCGGCGGGGATGTTTGCTCCTCGGACTCCTTCAACGAGGACATCGCCGTGTTCGCCAAACAGGTCCAAGACATTTTTGAACACCCCTGCCCCCCGGCTCCTTGCACACGCCCCCGCACCTGGCACCGCACGTCCAGAGATGGGGGACCACCCCAACACGCTCCCCCCTTTGGACTCAAGTCAAGGGCCGGGCTGGGAAATGTGCTCTGCCACTGCTTCCCACTGGCCTTCTCAGGGAGTCCCTCCAACCCAGGCAGCCAGCCCTCGGCCTCCCCCTCCTGCCCGTAACCCTCGCCCTCCCTCCTGGGTGGAGGGGGAAGCGAAGTGCGGCGGAGTTTGGAAACCCCCCGAAATAAGAGATCAGGCGGGAGAGGGGCAGCGCCGGGTGCCCGGGGCTCTTGCAGCTCGGGCAGGCACCGCAGCAGCATTTTAGCGTGACCTGTCCGTGTTTCAGCTCGCGAGTTTGGCACATGCTTTCCCTCCAAGTGATTCAGTCCCAGGGCTTTGAAAGGGAGCTGTAATTTACGCTGCTTTTCCTTCTCCTTGTAGGTCCGCGCTGAAAAGCCACTTTTTTCTTCAAACCCCGAGTTGGACAATTTGGTAAGGCCTTACCCTTTGCCCTCCCCCACCCCCAGCGCTGTAGTTGTGATATTAATAACAAGCACCTCTCTCAAACATGAAGGCATCATTGTGAGTGAGTGGGGAGGCTGGGAGCCGGGCTCAGACCTGCAGGCTTGGGGATCGGGGAGGGGAGAAGGGGGGGGGGGGGGAACCAGACCGATTGAAAACTGCTTCAAAGAGCCTTCACTTCTGAAGTGAGCCGGGGCAAACTCTGAAGTGCCGGTGCATTGCAAAACTAGGTTGAAAGCCACGGGAAGCTGAAGTGAAGGAAATAACTGCTTAAGAGGAGGGAACTGGAGAGTGCTACTGTAATTCTTTTGCTAATGGGGATGATTTCAATATTAAAAGTGCCTAAATCCGCTTGTAAAGAAGATGCCAAACTATTCATCTCCAGCACCCCCCCCCCTCGGTTTTCTTTCTTTTCAGGGCGGTGGGGGTGAGTGTGTGCGCTTGCCTGCACTGCAGCCCCTCCGAAATGAGGGCTGGAGGGGAGAGGGGGCGGGAAGCAGGCGGGAGGGGGCCTCCGGCTCGCAGTAAAACACTAATCACCGCTCCTAAAATAAATATGATAAAAATCAAGTGCTTAAGTTAAACTTGATCAAAACTGCTGAGGCGTGACCAATGAGCTCAAATCCCGGATAATGAGTGCGCGCCCTGACAATCCCCCTCGCGCTGCCCGTTTGGTCGCGCAGCGCTGCCCAGACCCCGGGGCCGCCGCCTCCCAAATAACTCCTCGCTCCAAACTTTCTTGCAGATGATCCAAGCAATACAAGTCCTACGGTTTCATCTTTTGGAGTTAGAAAAGGTAAGAGCCGCGGAGCCGGAGGCCGTGCTGCCTTCCTCCCTCCTGATCCCCCCCCCCCCCCCCCGGGATTGTTTCAATTCCTTGTAAACATTGCCAAAAATACAGGGGAAGCGCAGTGTGACACTCTAACCTGCGCCATCAGAGCATCACAGCATGTGACACCAGACAGACACGCTCAACCCACCGCAGTGCAATTTTAACCAGGTCAAGATTTGGGTTTTTTTTTTTTAAATATGCCACTCGAACCCCCTTTATAGCCTGCCCTAAATATAGGCGATTTCCCTTAGTCAGAAATATTATTTTTTTAAAAATAACCTAAATCCCTTTGCATTAATCCAGATCTGATGGTCACATTAACCACAGCCAAGCATGAAGTGCTCTGAGTTAGCAGGAGGTTGTGCTTCCTATGGGGGTAGCTGTACCCTGGGATGAGTAGGGGTTCTTTGCAGGGCAGAAGCCAATTCATTCAAAATACATACAGCTCAAACAGGTCCCATCGCTGGTTCCTAGCTGTACCTGCCTGAACAGTGTATGCTCCAGAGCATAGGTCCAGTTTCCAATGTTTTGATGTTATCATCAGATCGGATTTTCCTCTACAGACTAGACTGAGCCCACTATCTCTCTCCCTCTCTCCCTCTCTCTCTAACTTGTTGCTGCGGCAAGTCTCTGGAGAATAATATGTGCGGCAACAATTTCTCTATTGTTTCCTTGCCTTCAACTATTGTGCCCCTTAATTAGAGTAACTCGTGGAATAGATCACAGTGTTTCTCTTGCTACCAAAAGAAAAAGAAAAGGAAAAAAAAGAGTTGCAATCCGATATTCTGCCTTGCTTTTTAATATGTTATTCTTATTTGCAGGTCCACGAGTTGTGCGACAACTTCTGCCATCGGTACATTAGTTGTTTGAAAGGAAAAATGCCAATAGATCTAGTTATTGACGAAAGGGATGGCAGCTCCAAGTCTGACCACGAAGAGCTCTCAGGATCTTCCACAAATTTAGCCGACCATGTAAGTCCTCTAGATGCCTTGATGGTTTTTTTTAACCTGCTTAGGAGTCTCTCCCCAACCTCCCCGGCTCCCTTTTAAACCTGTTGGACGTCCTTTCCCCTCCCCCTATTTGCTGACGATTTTAAAGTTCTTCACTTACTTGGTCGGGGGGGAGGGTAGGTTTTTGTTTTGTTTCTTCCTATCTGTAGTATAGGGAGTTTCGCTGATTTACAAAGTTTCCTGACCTGGGCTACTTGAAACGCTGGCAGATTGTCTGTTTGATCTGGTGATCGGTGTTTTTTTCCTGCTTTGCCAACCCTGTAATCTGTGCAGCAATGTAAGAAACTAGAGGCAAGAAAGTTAGGGAGAAAGTTTGTGATTTCCCCCCTAACTCCTTTATGCAGATGACAAGTGCTGAGCATTACTGGCAATTTTATATTGCATTAAGAAAAGGGTTAGCACATTCAAGTTTCCTATGCTTTTGCATTAGAACAACTTATTTGCAGAATATAGACTTATTGCCAAGTGCCTGAAGCATCTTTATAATAAAAGACAGTAACCTTGATGAACCAATTATTAACAATGTATTACAGAAAGCTGGAGAGAATTATGATTGAGCAACCATAGGTTAGCGGTTGATTTTAATGCTTTAGTAGTCGGTGAATTACTGTGATATGTGTAGGACTAAACGTTTGAGTGGATGTTAAGAAGACAGTCTTTTGTTTTTCTGGGGGTTTGCAGACTGCTCTGGAGCAGGGTCTTTTAAAATATGTATATGCAAAGAAACTTACAAATGCGAAGGAAAAGATTGCAACTGATAGCACAGAAAAGGGAACGAATTACTATGGTTAAAAAGAGTGGGTGTGCACTATAGTTTATTTATAGGAACGCATCCCTGGGGAGAAAAAGGTTTACACAGGTTTAGATTCCATTGAACTCATAATCTAAATGATACAGTCTAATATTTTAGCGTCTGAAATATTAATTTAACACCCAGTGTGTAGTTAACTATGCTTTGCACAGGCGCTTAGCTTTATTTCCTTGTGTGTTCAGAGGGGTAGATTGAAATCCAGGGAGAAGCAGCTTTCTATGAGCATTTGCTCTTTGAAAATATGTCTGGGCATTTAATAATTACATTTGAGCTGAACTGGAGCAGGTTATAAGTGATAAAATTATAATATATATATTTTAAAAAAATCTTCAGCCTGGAGTGGCTAAATTCTAGGACACTGATAGCAGTTTTTCTATTCAGGGGTTTAGCTTTCATTTCTTCACTTGCATTTGGTAAACATTGCAGGGCAAGATTTTTGTGATATTTTACATTTTGGATTTACCATTTTTAAGTGATAACGTATGCATCAGTTACTGAAAGCTTCTCTTCTATCAGTTACCTCATCTGTAGATAATAAACTCTATGAGGCATGAGACTGATTTAAAAATATTTGTTTTATGGCATTTTCTAACCCTAAATTCATGTGTACGTGCATTACAAGTAAAGCAATTTAAATGAATGGCAACCTGAAAGATATAGGCTCATTGTATATAATCCTGAAAATAATAATAATAATAATAATTATAATATAAAACCCTATACCTTTTTTCCAGCACAGTTTCTTTACAAGAGTGTGTTTCAAGTAGAAGTGTAGAAATGGAGCATGCTTATGTTTATATTGAGGAGATTAGATAAACTAGCCTGTTTAGGGTTCTGGCAGATGGCGAATGCTCAAGCCAATTTGCAGTGCTCCATTATAATATTTAAATTCACACACAATGATAGGACAAGGTTGGAGGGGGTTAGCATTTTGATAATTTGATAACTATTATCTTCACTAAAAAGAATCTTTTCTTGCCTTTGTAACTCAAAAAACAAACTCAAGTAAATATGACAACCCATTTATCTTGCACCCGTTAGGGTTTACCACTTCATTGGGTATTATAATTTAAAGCCTTTTATTTCCTGGAGATTTGAGCTATAACATTTTTACTTTAGCCCCCTGCTATTTGTTTTGAAAGGAAGCAATAATTTGTGCAACCAGAACACCAACTGGGAAATGAAGAGTTGTATCACATAGTTACATTTTATTCATGCGTTTTGGGAAATGTGTCTCCTTATTGGATTTTTTTTATGTTAGCTTGTTTTACCAACAAAACTTTTGCACTTTTCAGTAGCTTTGTCCAATCTATATATATATGCGTGTGTATGTGTGCGTACACACGTGTGCGTGCATGCGTGTGCATGTGTGCCTGTGCATTTATATTCACACTGTATATAAGGATCAATTCACTTTTATTTATAAAGAAGGAAAACCTTTTCTAATTGCTAGTATACAGATGCAAGGAAAAAAATTGAACTATTATTTGTGAGCATCTACCTGAGAAATGGAATAGTTCAAGCATGCAAATTTGTCCAATTTGACTCTCCAGGTTTATTTTTTCATTTTCTTTGATATGCATATTTAATACATAGCCCCAGGCTAGATCTCATTTGGTGAAAGTTGGTGCAGGGGTGATGATGAGCCACTTCAGAAGGACAGAGACAGCGTGTTGTTTCCTCTTTTTTATCTGTTGGCCCACTATTCTGATCCATGGATCTTCTTCATGGTATTATTTGCACATGAAATACTAGGTGCATTTCAACTGATTGGCTATGAATAATGACAGCTAAAAAGAAGTGTAGTTTAATTTGTTGTGTGCCAAGGTTTCTCTTGTGGAGGTGACAGTTTGTGACAGCTGTTTGACACCCCCAAAATCCATACACCTCTATTCTTATTAAGTGGTATCAAGCTACATTGTATGTATGTGTTTTATATGTATGTGGGGGGGTGGTGACAGCAGTGGCGGTGGTAGCAGTATATTAGGTACTAACATAGGTCTCAATATTATTCCTGTTGACTTTAAGATTTGAATACAGAGGTAAAGGAAAGTAACTGAAAGAAATACAAGATTAGCCAATATTTGTAGTATGACTTCTGAACATGGGGTATTCAAATACTGCATATTTCTTTTCTACACTCCTTCTGCTGCTATACTTGCATAACTTAATTTTGGGGAGGGGAGTTGAAAAGTATTGATTTCTGCAAAAAAAATACCTATGCTGGAAAAGCAGGGAGCCTTATGCAGTTGTGCCAGATCAGTTTAGTGATAAACGCATATATTGAATTTTATTTTAGTGCACTATTAACTATTATGTAATACAGTCAGTGTAAGAGGGCCAAGGACTTCGTAAATCAAATTGTGCATTGCTAGCTACTGAGAAGCTGCAACTTTTGTTATTAGTCTGCTATGTTTAGTAAATATAACAGCCCATAATTAGCATTTGAATTTTTAACACCCCTATATTTTTTTATTGTTTGAGGTATTAGCTATAGATGGGAAGAAGGTAATTACAGCCATGCCCTGGCTGCACCAGATTAGTTAAAACAAAAACAAAAACAAACCAAAAAACCCCTTCAGTCCCAGCTGCAGTTCAAGTTGCATTTCCCAGCACCAGCAGCGAAAATTTATCATTGTTCAGTATAAACATGTAGGGCCCAATCCTGCATTCCAGACACAGCCTAAACTCCCATTACCATTTTTTTAACATCTCAGTTTGGCAACTCATGCTCTTTGGAGATCTATAAACTTTTCAAACATTCTATAACATTTCTTTCCTTTACTTTATTTACATTTTCTTTTGTGTGTAGCTTTGACTAAGGCCATACAGTTCTTCTCTGAGCCCAAATTTGATTGAGAGCCTAAGGCTGTGCTCATTGAAGTTGAGACCCCACCTCCAATAGACTTCACTGGGGAGTAGGATCAGGGCCTCAGTCTATTTTACATTTGTTTACATGCTGTAGTTACTTTACAACTGAGAGGCACTAATATACAGATCATCATATATAAAACATAATTAAAATAGGTGGAAAAATACATGTGTCTACATTTTACAATGGAATTATTGAAGGATTAGAAATTTGTTGCTTTAGCTGTAGAAGAGAAATGTTAGTCTGAATGTTAAAATCTTTCAGTTGTCAGATGAGATGGTAATAGCTAGTTTACTTTGTCCTTTTGAACAGTAAGATGCTTTCTTTTTTTTCTAATATTCCTTTTAAAAGGTTTGCTGTAAGTAAATTAACAATACCTGGCAAATCAGAAAATCCAAAAATGGGGTCACAAGCAGCTGTCTCAGGTTATAAAACCTAGCCTTGTTGTGAGATTTCAGTGATAGTAAGTAGTAAGCATGTTATTAATGGCCTGATACTGTATTTTCTATGCACCCCAAACTCCCATGGATTTCAGTGGGAGTTCTAAGTATGACAGGAATGGAGGATTGCACCCTAAACGTGTAGTTATGTACTGTAAATGTCAAAAAGAGAACTATGTAGCTACAACAATAATAAGGCAAATATTTTTTCTTACCAAATTACATACTGGATGGACTTGGAATGTTTCTGTAGATCTTGTGTATTCTGCAGCCATGTGTCATCCAGGGGATTCTAATACACTAGGGAATGGTGTATGTTTCTAGTTTTTCTTTATGGTGCCTTTTCTGATGATTTCATTACAAATAAAAATTGACTATTAATTACATTTAATTCAGTTTCTGACTTCTGAGATGATAGTGTACTTTACTATCTCTCTGATGTTAGTGTTTCCTGTTAGGTTAGATGTTACATATCTGATTCCAACTTCAGTTAGAAAGTTACATTTTCCATTAATTTATTTACTATTTTTGTTTCGCTTGCAGTGGTGTTGGATATTGCCTGTTTTCTCTTTTATAATGAAATAAACTTTACACTGTTGCATGAAAATAATATTCTTGAATGTTTAAGACTAAGAGTATCACTCCAGAAGAAGTGTTGCCATGTAGAATTAAATAGAAAGAACACTTACAAAAATCCTGATTTTTCAGGTCTTGCTTCTGTAGTGACAGGTGACTTACGTGCTTGAATCAAAGTTTAATTGAAAAATACAATTGAAAAAGGTGACTACAGCCCTTTTAAGAACAGTGCCACAGTTCAGGAGTAAAAATTTCTTCTTGAAATTTACTCAAATGAAAGCTAAAGGAGAAAAAATGTCAAGTTTTAGACTTAAAAACTTGTGCATATGTATAAGCAAGCACATTGTATGTTATCGGTAGATTGATGTGCCTTGCATTTTGGTTTACTTTTGTGATGCTGATGAATAATTCATCATGATTAAAACACAGGACACTACTTCTAAGTATAGTCAGTAACATCATATTAAGTACCTTTAAGAAAGTAAACCTGTGTAATACAGAGCCTTGTGTTTGTTGTAAACATATATATCAAACCAAATTAGTGTTTTGTATGCCCCATTTACTTATTGAAAGTTTCTTTATATATACTTATTATTGCCATTCACCACAGCAGTCTCTAAAACCTCATCCTGCATTACATTACACACACGTGTGCACACATGCACCCACAAATGTAGGTTTATACAACATTTTTGGCTGACCTAATATGTCGTGTTTTAATATATAATCTCAGTGCAGGGACAAATTCTTATTAACTTTGTTGTGTTAGTGGCTCAGTTGATTTCAAAGATGTTGCTAGTGTAAGTAAGGTAAACAGGATTTGGCCAATAGTCTGGGGAAAATAAACCACCATATGTCGCTGGTATTGTTAAGTTCCATTTTTCACCTGCAAAACTGATTCACAAGAATTACCTTCAAATCTTCAATTAAATTAATTTTAAGTTATCATAGTTAGTAAAGAACTAGCTACGTAACTTTTATTTTTTTCTTACAGAATTCTTTATTCTGGACTTATATTTTCTACAGTTCTTTGTGACAGACAAAATATACAATACTGATCATGCTTTCAACATATATCTAGAATTTCATTTAAGCCTGTGGGACAAACCCTGCTTATCTTACTCACAGGTATCATTTGAAATCAGTTAGCTTGATTTTGATTTTACTATCATACTCTAAATCAGGAGTAACTTCCCTATGATTAATTGAGTTATATCTACAATAAAACCACTATGAGATCAAATTCAATCCCAGTGGGACTGCTAGTGCACACACACACACACACACACACACACACAGAGTTTTTCCAGTGGAAGTTTTGGGCCCACAATGAAGATACAATAATCTGCCCCTACATTTGCATTTACATGGAAGTCTAGTATTAGTTAACCCATCAACCTTTGTCCCATATAAGACAAGAGAGCAGTAGCGAATCATATAAACTATCAGATGCCTGCCTGCATGCAATCCTGATCGAGGAAAGATTATCCTGTATCAAATATGCCTTGGAACATCTCTTAAGAAATACTGTAGTAGTTAAAACCGCTTACAGTTTCCACAAGATTTGCAGCATCGACAAAAGAGTAACACATCAGATTTGCTTCATATACCTAGAGACTCTTGTCCTTTCCATGCTCTTTTCTAGATTTAGCAAAATTCAATGATGGTGCTAAATCAATTTTTTTTAACTTTCAAGGGAGAAAACACTGGCAAAATTGTGTTTTCTAGGGAAGGCTATGTGTGTAAATGAGAAACAGTGGATAGCAGCAGAGTGATCTCCTGTGGCCCTGCTAGTACAAGCTTTCCCCATATTGTCTCCTGCTTTTATATTAATTACAACTTGCATTATCAGCTGCGAGTCTGTAGCCCAGCAAATAGAAAATACTGCCCCTGGAGACCTAGCTTCTTGTATCTATTTTCCATCTCTTTCTATTGTGCTCCACTCAGTATTCACTGCTTTTCTCCTGGTAACACTGCTCTTTAACACAATTAGGTAAGAGCAAGAGGAGCACCATATTTGACTCCCAATTATTAAAACTACTGGGAATAGATACATGTGCACTATTTGCCTTCCATGGTATACTGCAGTAGTTTAGGTCATGATTAAATACACTATGTGCTCAAATTTTATAATGTATGTATGTGTAAGTGCATATACATATAGAAGATCAGCAAATACTTTTTAATATTTAGATACCATCCTCAAGGTTATGTGATCTTCTTATGCAAAGTATCTTTTTAAAGCTTACAAAAAGAGAAGACATTGTAATGAGTTTATGTAAATAGTCCAGATCCGTCTATAGCTCTCTCTGTAGCAATGCGTCATATCCAAATCCCATTGAAGTCAATATTAAAATTGCCATTGATTTCAGTGTACTTTGGATCAAGCTCCATACCTACATAAAAGTTGTATCAGTTAGGTCCATCAAGAAAAATTATCTTAAAATCTGTATTTGGGTGCCTTTTCTGTTACAGTATTCACAAAACTACTGCATATAATTGGGCTCATGGCCAAGAAGTTTTTCTTGAGGGATGCAAAATTGGAAACTGTCTATGAAAAAAGGAAGAAGTTGACTTATAGTGATCTTACTTCAAGGAAATATAGTACTGGAGATAGGGCATTGTGCCCCATCCTAATGGTTATTGATCACAGTTTTTATAATACAAAGGAGTAGTTCCTTCCCTGGATTTTTAACTCTTTTAGTATTCTACAATTGCATCATGTAAATATCTAATTTTATTATTTTTATCTCTTAATAGAAGACTGCCAAATTGTTTCCTCAAGAAAACTATGTCACAAGAAATACACTGAATTCCCAGTCCATGCAGTCTGTCTTTCTAAAACTGGGTCTGAAAACTGAGGTCAAGCACAACTCAGACTGGTAGAGACAGCAAGTGTTTTCAGCTTCAGGAAGTCTTATTCAATGATCCTTTCCAAATCACTGAATTTTCAAAACAGAAAGACTGGTCTGGCTTTTGAAATACTGTATGCTAGGTTTTGTATGACATTTGCCTTAGAACATAGCTGAGGTGTTACTGGTTAATTATTGTAATTTTCATATGTGTGATAAGGAGCTTTAACAGCAGCCAGCTTAAGAGAGCCTGCAGTGCATAAAATTAACATAACTTGCTGTGTTTCCTGAAAAGTTTTGCCTAGGTGAACATGTTGCAATTATTATATTTTCTAAAAGAAGGTTCCAGCCTCATGTTGTTGGAGGGCTAAACTCATGCTATGCTATTGTTTCTTTCCTTTATCATGTATTTTTTCTAGCTCTTTATCTGATTACCATCCGGCAAACAGCTGACGCTAAGAGGCTGCAGAGGGCTGAAGAGCTCCTGTCTGCTGTTTGCCTTCAGCTTGAAGCTATTTGAGTGGTTTCCTAACTCAGAGATAAAAAGAGAAGCTCATAGGCACAACACTGTTTTAATCCAGGCTGCAAAGAAACTTGCTCAGTCTTCGCATTTTATTTCCATCTGAACTTTCCCCCAACCTTATTTTCAGTCACAGTCTATTTTTTAATAACATCTGAGCCGCTTCGACCATTAGATTTTTCATTTTTCCTTTCATTTTTCTTTCCACCTGACTTCGTGACATGATGGTAACAGATTTTTTTTTATTTCATTTTTGGGAGGGTGATATTTAATGGTAATTCTCTGGCTTTAGTTGCTGAGACAAATACATAATACCACACTCTAATTTGTGATTTTTTGACAGTCTTTGTTGCAGTTATATATTAGGGAAACAGAATAGGTAGATAGAATTTGTGTCCTAAATGTTATTAGTTGTGCTGACAAGTTATGACTGTTACATCCTGGGAAAATCCTGCTTGATTTGCTCATATATGCATTCCTGTTGCTTGAAGTGAGGCCATTTGCATACTTAGGGTGATAAGAATTTGCCTTCCTATTAATTCTTGGTCACTTAGGACCTAATCCAAAACTTGTGACGTGAATGAGACTCTTTACTTTGACCACAATAGGACTGGATCAGGCCCATAAAGATTATATTCTTGGGGTTTGTAGTAAGCTATTGTCTAACTGTTCCATTATGTTGCTTTACATCCGTTATGTTATATTGCCGTGATGCCTGTGATAATAATCAGTTTGGGGAGATTATCTTGAGGTGGTACAATATATTTTTAGGGCCTTTCATTGGGGAACACTGCTGATTTGATTGGATTTACTTTAATTCACATGTGTGTAAGTGAAGTTAGAATTAGACCCAGAGAGTATATTTATCAATACACAGTTGCAGTTCTTGCTTATATTGTAATAGCTTGCCGCGTCCTTTATTTTCTCAACACTGATTGAAGAAAAAGCATCAACTTTTCTTGTGCAAAAGTGTTACAATGTGCTTAATTTAAGTTGTCACATACAGGTGACATGCAATGCAGGTTCAACCCCTAGTCTGATCTGTTTCATGTGTTCTTGCTCTCCTTTTCTGCCAGAGGAAATTCCATCTCTTGCCTGCCTTCATGTGGTGCTGATAAAGCTCTTCCTGTACAGTAGAATTCCTGTTTTCCTTTAAGCAACAGCAGGGTATTGGGAATGATCAGGAAAGGGGAGGAGGACCAGGAGGAGAATACACTCAGCAAAATAGCACTAAGCTGTAACTTTCGGTTTTCCTCACTTATCCTTTTTAAATAGCAGTTCTTCACTCCAGGAAAACCAATACTCAATAAATTAAACATTACCATGAGTTATATGACTAAAGTACAGTAGCAGAGGTCTTAGTTAGCCAAGTTTTGTCAAACTTCATATGTCTATCTTGTATATTCTCTTTTATTGTATTTTATGCGTATTAATGTAGAAAGGATTACATAAAAATCACTATATATATTATTTCATATAATCACCTTGTGATTATTCTTGACAGTACTTGTAAAAGAACTGTTGAAGAGTGATACATCTAGAAAGTCTTTAGAAATGTATCATACTGAAGAAAAAATTCCTTACTGGTATATAATATGTTTCAAAGGAAACTTATTTTTCCCACAGCTCTGCATTTGCTTGAAGTATTTCCAGCATTCAATTGGTGGCAGAGAGAGAGGGGTGTGAGGGTATGCTCCCCTCCCAACCATTTTTTCCTTTACTTTTTGAAACAGTTCTTTTACTGTTTTTCTCTTTGCCTTTTTCCTGTAGGGGGAAAAAATGGGCAATGGGCTGGCAAACCACTCCTGCCCCTTCCAATCTGACCACACAATATTGTATTACATTGCAACTAGTTAATTAAGAAACATTAAAACTTTTGTCACCAACGTTTTCTTCACAGTTTTAATGCAATTACACCCAGATAACTATTGGAAGAATAAAAATCTGTATGTCCCCTGCTTCTAACTTCTGAAGACATATTACATTGCACAGACAGTATCAGTATTTGGCATATTTCACAAATGCTAATGTGTATACTTTCCCCCCCCCCTCCTCTGTTTTCTTTCTGTTCCTCATTTGCTATTGGAATGGGAACTGTGGAAAAAATTCCTTGGCATTCTGACACCAGAACCCTTCATCTTGGCGAGACCACGATGATGCAACCTCAACGCACTCAGCAGGCACACCGGGGCCCTCCAGTGGGGGCCATGCTTCCCAGAGTGGAGACAACAGCAGTGAGCAAGGTAAAAGGTCAAACTTTTTCCCTGTGCAAAGTAGGCATGACTAAAATAACTTCAGCTTTTTTTATTATATCAGTACATCTGCCTTAGTGTAAACATGGAGTGGCAGGCTTGCAGTGTAATCAGCTGTAACTTAGGGAGACAGTATTTCCTTTTCTTAACCTACTTAGTTGCATTTTATTATTATTTCAAAGCAAAATATCTAATCTTCAAACAAGCTTTGTAATAACAATTGATTAGTTCTGCCAATTCCTTTACAAATTTGGTTATCTACAGTTTATTTTTGTGTGGTGTAAGTAAATATAATGACAGGCACACTCTCCAGCTGTGATGCAGTAGTTTGTACTGGGCTGTAAACAGATAATTTAACTTGCAATATTAGCCATAAAAGGATTGCTATAGTGATCCATAAAGCTGTTTAAATCATATCAAGAAAAAGCAAAAGTTAACTGTGACTGACTGAGAAAGCCTCTTGTAGTGTATACTGTGTGTGTGTGTGTGTGTGTGTGTGTGTGTGTATACACACACGCACACACACAGACACCCCCCCCCCCCCAATGTGAGGTACAAGAATTGGATCTCCTGCACTTATATGGTGAGGGAGCTTTCCAAATCTAGAGCTCAGAATTCCCATCTGACTCTGATAGAGGTGTAACGACAAGGCTGGGCACCCGGAGCAGCTGCCATACACAGGGACAGCAGCAATTTGCAGTTGCTGCTGCACCACCAGCACAATCGCATGGCAGTGACAGCAGCTGTTTTTATCCTACCCTCCCTTAAGTCAGCTGCCCTAGCTACCCTGCCCTAGTCATGGCCCCAGGCTATGGATTTTGAAAGCCACCTCACCACCCAAAGTGCAAGAGATCCAGTTTTTCTACCTCACATGGTCATTCATATCTGCACCAAGTTCCAGTCAAATGCCGCCATTGTGGTAGAATAGCACTATCCGTTAGCTTCACACAGGTGTAAATGGCTGCATAAAGTGTAGGGCGAGCAAGAATACAGCATCAAACATTCCAAAATGAAGTTTTCATTCAATCCTTTGCAAAAGTAGGATTTACTATTGTTGGATTTTTATCTGGGTACTGACTTTTAACTCCCCAAAATTCAGGTTGGCATGTGATGGTTTTTCGCCAGTGTGCTGAATTGGACCCATCTCCTCTTTCAATATATTATTTGTAATTTTCTGGTAGTGGAAGAGGGTGTGACATAGGGTGCAATTCAGCTCCCTTGGAGTCATTTGGAGTCTTTCCATTGACGTGACCTGGAGTTGGATCAGATCTGTAATGAACTATAACAGCCACAGCAATTATTAGTAAGGAGGGCCTCAGTTGTAGAACAACAGGTCAGCATGCCTCTAATAATTAACGGGCACACTTTACTGTTTATATGTACAGTATTTTTGGGGTGGTGAAATAAAGATGATTAGGGGAAGATTTACTCAGTTATGTTTTTATACGTGCCCATCCCTGAGACATCTGGGAGCATGACACAACTTAAACACATCAATGAATTAATCTGAACTGTCCCCCTCAGGCAGGACAAATAACCCCTGTAGTTGTGTTCATCCCCATGTCCCCCAACAACCATAAATTATTTAGAGACAGTCCATCTTCAGTCAGCACTTGACCACAAGGACATGTCTTGTCATCTTGAAGTCCAGAAAATTTGAGCTCTGGTGGGTAGCCATTAGTGAGTTCCACAGCCATGGGAAGAGGGGTTCTGTGCCTGAAAATGTGACTCTGATCTCCAGGCATATCAATCTGGGGGCTGTCAGCAAACACTCCCAGGCTGATCTCATTATTTGATATGATGCATGGGGGTGATGGGCCCAAAGATAGTCAGCTACAAGGTCTGTCACTCAAAGTTGTGGTCAGTAGTAATGTGCACAATATGCTCATAAATATATTACAGTTATTTTGGCATCAGGTCAGCTCTTTCATAAAGGCCAGTTTAATCACCTGAATGCTGCCTGGTGTACTTCAGCAGACCAATGTAATGTGCTTCCTCATATACTTGGTACACTTTCTTTTGAAGTGCCAATCTTCCAGTGGAGTGTCAGCATTCCATCTGACTTCTAGCGGCTGAAAGATTCACATTTCTGCAATGTAAAACTAGGCAAAGTTCCCACTGAATACTATGGCCTGAATTACACTCCCCTCCCTATACAAGAAAATACCAGTGAGAGAAATCTAATGGGGGAAAAAAACAGCAAGCATCTCCTTGTTACATTTTTCTTGAATTGTCCTGCCAGAGGGGTAAGGTTTTTCAAACTTCTGGAACAGTAGGGGTTCTGTCTCCAAACCCAAAAGATCCTTGGGATCAGCAAGATGCCCTCTTGTTTTATTCTTGTGGGTTCCCATCGGTTTGGCTCTACTAAAATTGTGCCACCAAGGCTTCTAGCTACTGC
The DNA here is from genome assembly GCF_030867095.1 of Alligator mississippiensis. Lineage (NCBI taxonomy): Eukaryota > Metazoa > Chordata > Crocodylia > Alligatoridae > Alligator > Alligator mississippiensis. The sequence goes on from NC_081825.1 coordinate 246,064,694, forward strand.
TGAATCCAGTACTGTACTGTAGTAGGGAGCCCTCCAGGTGAAGGAGCCCTTCAGTACCATGGCAAGGAAGCTTGGTACCTGGGGCAAAGCCCTCAGTGGCAGCCTACATACACACAGATCTGGGGGGGCACATGCTCCCCCCCATACTTGCCCGGGAGTGTATGCAGTGGCGGGTGCCACCCTCCACTTGTCACCACGGCCCCCCAAATGAGCTGCTTGTGGCTCTGTCCCATGCCACGCCCTGACTGGGCAGCACCTGTTGGCGCCTCTTTGCTTTGGCACCCAGGGCAGTCACCCTACTCACCTGCCTCCCCCCTGCTATGGCACTGGAGGAGCTCATGAAAGAGTTCATACAGCCTCAGATTGCATTAATGTCCCACTGGCTTTTTTACTAGTACCTATGGCAGAGGTGAGTGATTTGCACCATTCCTTCATCCTGCCTATTGACCTTCTTCCATTTTCATGGGTTCTTCTGGAACATCCTTCCTGCTAGCCCGGAGTTTCTAAGATACAGTTCTTGACTTCAGGGAAGCTCAGTAGCTCAGTGGGAGCTGGAGAAGAGGGGAGAATAGTGCCATGGTTGTTGTTGACCCTACACATAGGGCTCCCTTCATGATCTTATGATTAGAAAGAAACAAGATGCAGGAGAATTTTGCCTGTTCACGGCATTTAGTATCAGAATTAGAATGCCACAGCGCGTTGGCTGCATATTCAGCACTGAAAGGGTTAACAGTCAAAGTCTGAACTGAGTTGAAACATCCTAGCTCTGAAGGAGTTAAGAAAACGGCCTTCAGGCAATGAATGATGAAAGATTATCCTAATTTTATTAGTGGTGAGTGTCTGTGTTGTTTTTAGCATGTCACCTTTCTTGTACAAGGGAAAACTAGGCTATACTCTATATTGATCATCTAAAAAAACATAAGTACTAGTGACCTGTAATCTACCAAGCATTTATTGACTTTAATGTGGTTCAGATCCACAGATACAGATCAATGTCACAAAATATTATGGTAGTGAATAGTAAATATGCAGTAGATCTGATCAGCTTGTTTCTTGTTGAAAGGGAGGAGTTAAATATATCCAATAATAAAAAAAAACCCCACTCTAAACATTTTACAAAGAAGAGGAAAAAAGGAGAAGCTGATTTAATGGTCTAATGAGGCCATCTTCCAGAGACTTGTTTTGTGTAAGGCTTGCTTTGACCTTTCGCTTTGCTCAGGAGCCCAACGCTTCATTTTTCACATTCTTGCAATTACGTTAACGCTTCAAGCATTTCTGACTCCAAGTCAGCTAGCAACACCAGGCATAACTCAACACTGTGAGTTTTTCTCCTCTCTGTAGATTCATTAACAGGTCACTGGGGTCCCAACTGAAATTTAAAACTGACTGGTTCTGTTGGGTTAGTTGAGTTATGGCAAGGGAGATAGCAGGAAAGGGGCTGAGAGAAGGGGAGGAGAGACAGAAGACCCTGGGGTTTTTACCAGGGAATATATGTGTAAAACCCTAAGCAGCACATTAAGAGGTGCGTGCAGTTTTATCATCCAGCCATTGCTTTGGAGAAACAATATCTGGAAGCCTTTTGGGGTACTACTTTTTCCTTGTTCTGTGCAAAACAAAGTAAAAGTGCCTCTGCATTGCTCATGCAATGTCCAAGTGACTGCTTTTAAAATGCCACCAACTTCTTGTATTCCGCATCCGTTTCTACCATAGTGATGGATATGTAGCACACAGACTTTAATTATCATTTAATCTCTTTATGGGATATTTCACATAATGAATATGGCAGATTTTGCCTGGAAAGTAGGAAATCAATCTTTTTAAAGGTTTAAAAACATGTGGTATACAAGAAACCACTGGGGAATTGTTTTAGTTTTCATCTTTGATGACACAAGACTGTGTTCTTGGTTTACCATATTCTTAGTTTTATAAGGCCAAGAACCTAATCCTGAGACATGATGAGCAGCAGCAGCAGCTAAAGTCAAAGGGGATTTGTGGCTGTTCAGTATCTCTCTGGATCAGGCCCAGGGTGAACATAAATTAAGAAGCTAAAGGCAGAAGGCCTGGTTCTGGAATTTATAGAGTAAATTTAATAATTCAGTTTGAGCTGAATCATTAGCTCGTCTGAATAGTTGCACTGGCTTTGAAGGGACCCTAAGTAAGTTTGAGCAGAATGTGGCCCCTTGCAGAAAGAAGTAAGAATGCCAGGCTCTCACAGAATATCTAACATAGTCTTTTAAACATTTTTTTGTGATGGTTTGATGTTTTGGCCCCACTGATTTGTCCACAGTAGCTTTCTGTGGGAAAGATTAATTATCTGCTTCAGGGCAAAGTCAACAGAGATATTGACTGAAATCACACATGCTTATCCTAGGTTACATCTTTGGGTTGATGCATATTGGAAAAGTTAGGCTGTGTGAGTTTCTTGTTCACTATGTAATATAATATGGTATATGAATTTGCAAACGGAACTAGCTGGTAATTCAGAAAAGGCCTGTCTTGATTATTTAGACTATACTAACACAATAGGCATATATGAAATGAATTGGTTTTGAAACTAATTAAAATAGGAGAGGGATGAGTTGTATTAAATAATGCAATGTATTCATATGGAGTTGTTTTTAATTCGAGTTTAATACCCAAAATTTGATATTGTAAATAGAGTGCAATATCAAATGTTGTTTTTCCATGATTTTTTAAAATGTCATGAGTAGATATGTATGGTTTGGACTGCATGTGTATCTCGTTTGTATATCTTCAAAATACCTCAATTTGACACCTTCTCGGACTGAGAGTTTATTGGTGAAAAGCTATCATTTTGTTGTTAGAACGTAAACTCCTGCTAGAGAGGCCCAAACTTCTCAGGTTATATTGTGAAAAATCAAACTTCCTAATAAATAACACTCCACTGAGGATGCATCAGTTCAGAAACTACAGATTTCCTAGAGGTAAACTGTATGCAGTATGAACACTTAAAGAACAATGATATTTTTCAGCTGAGGAAGATCCAGAAAAAGAGTAGCTCTTATAATTTATCTTTTCCTTTCAAGTTTTCTTGTCCTGTCCCTGTGTTGATGTGTATGAGTAATTCCCATTAATGGGTGATGGTAGTTATGCATGTGCGCTAACAGAAGAATAGACCTTTAGAGCACATGAAATTTACATTTTTTCCATTGCTGTAATTGAGATGTTGACAAATTGGAGAATATTGATGAGTCTTTGTTTTAAGTATTTCTTGCCAAGTTTGTTTTATTTTTCATGGTTTGAACAATGGTGTGGGTTCAGCAGCAATGAATAAGAAGGGTAAAGATAACTTTGTATTTCAATATTTTGATGTGCCAATATGAAATAAATTGTCTTAGGCAAATGGAATATGCTGTTTTAATCATTAGCTATGCATGAAAGAAAAATTGATGTTGACATCTTTGCTGTAAAATCGTTGTAATGGGGCCTTCCTTACAATTCATTTTTGTAAAATTCATTTTGTACATTTTGCAGCAATTGAACAATCCCTGCACTGTGAATAGGCAGAATTCCCAGAAATACTGAGACAGTTGGCCCAGTAACTGCTGAGCTCACACTGCACACCACATGCACATTAACTATAATGCTGCCAGAACCAGTATAGCTAAATATATTAACATTTTAGTATCCACCCAGCTTTCTTTTCTTTTATTCTATTGTATGAACAAGTACTTTTGTTTTTATTTTTACCATTTCTGTCCCTACCTATCAACCAGTCAATGGGGCTAGAATGTCATAGTAAATCTTTTTTATTTATTGTACAGTTTTCTAGTCATTATACTGGTGAAAACTGCAGATACCCACCTTTTATTGAATTTAAAGCTTAGAGGTGAGTGAGCTCTTAAAATATTATAATACATTTTAAGACTTACATCTTACTCTATTAGTTTCCAACCCACGTAGTTATATAAAATGTTTTTTTCATACAAATATACAAGTTATTAGAAAACATTTCCTATGTATTCTAAATATGTTGTGCTGGGGTTTCAGATGCAGCCTAGGAAAAACTCTGTCAATGGAATGTTTTCATAGTGGCAGGAATCTCTTTAAAATAACCCTAAATACAATATGACAGATGCCATCTGGAATAATCTTTTGCTAGTTGCTTTTAACTTTTATTTTTCCTACAGCTAAGTTCATCCAAAACTGGTCACTTACTGTTATGGTAAACATAGTGAACTTTTTTTTTTCTCCCTTCTCTACATGAATGCTCAAAAACAAATAAAAAACAACCCCCCCCAAGCAAACAAAAAAAGCCCCTAAATAATGTTACTGAAGAGACTGTTATCAGTGGGAAGTTTCTCTTTATCATTTGATTTTTTTTTTCTCCTCCAGATGTAGAGAGTAAAATTCTCCCTCAGGCCATACCCCCACCCTTCTCCAGCATATCTAACTCCACCCACTGAAAATGATAGAAATTATTTGCCAAATTATAGTACTGTTTTACAATATTTTGTTGTCATAATGCAACACTCAAACATGCAGTAGCAAGTGCAAGTGTTTAAATGCCTTCCTGTGTTGTTACAGTCTGACTACTTTCTTCCTATATATGTTAACTTATTTGAAAGATCTAGTGTTGGAATCTCTAGATTTTTTTTTTTAACTTAGTCATGTAAAGGGATGTCTCCTGATGCCTGTTAGAGTTTAATTTAGAGGAGTAATTAAACTTGAATACTGCCTCATAAACAAAAGATAAACAATAAACCAGCCACGTTCCCTGCTGTTTCATAGCTTTCTTTCCCAGATGTTTTAGCCTGATAATTTTTACACAGTGAACTACCTAGCATGGAGTGCTGTGGACAGAGGTCAAAGACTAGTTCTTTGTAATAGAATTTTTTTTAAACTTTTTTCTAAAAAAAAATGCTATGAGATTTTTTTTCTTCATCTAGCTGGTTAAACTCTGAGATGCTGAAAGACTGATTTTGTAATTGATTCTGTAATTTTACCCCACTCATTTAACAAAGCTATACTGATTTAAAAATTTTAATTTGGTCACCAGTGACTTAAGATTATTATGATGATGACAATGAGACTTTCACAAAAAATTAGAATATTCTGTTTCATTAAAAAAGAGGGATTCCTTTTAGTGCTTTATTGATTCTAAGCAACTAAAGAAATGTTGACAATGGAACATTTTTTTTCAAACCATCCCTCAGGCTACTGGAGCTTCTGTGTCCATTTCTGGACCATTCCACTGTCAGCCATGATCTTTCTAATTGTCAGGTACTAGTAGGCCATTCGAATGCAGAAGCCATGTTATTTTCACTGGGTGGGGTAATTACTGAAAGCTGAGAATAGCTGTTCTAAAGACAGAGGGATACTTTCATGATCCCATTAGCATAAGAGTGGGTAAATTATTCATGCCAAGTGAGGATTCTATGGGGAAAAGTATAGTTAATGCACATAGTTTTTAAATGTATCCCTTTCTGCTCTGAGACTAAATTCTTGTTGGATTCAGTTCTCAGACATTTACGGGAAAGCTCTAGTGGCATGTTAGACGCAGTTCATCTCTCTGTGTTTGCAGCGCTCTCAATAGAGACCATCTGGCAAAGATCCAAAAGGTGATTAAACAAAATGATCAGCTCTTGTTGCTGTGTTACATGTCCAATACTCTGGATTAAAAAACATGACCCACGACAGTCAGTTAACGTCATTCTCCCCACCCCTCCTTTTTTTCCCCTTTTCTCTGTAAGAATTCAGATGGTCCACAAATGTCTATGCCATCTTTGTGTCCTTATGGCCCATAATCATGAACAGGTTGTGCAAATGGCTCTTTCTGTAACACGGTCTGTTCCAGCAGCATAGAAACATTTCGTATTAATTGGGTCAGTCTAATGTTCATAATGACACAGAGGAAAAAATACTAAAATATATTCTTGTAGTAAACATTAAAAACGTGCACTTTCTGCTATGAGAGGTAAAATTTGACAACAGACTCATGTGATTGATTAATTTTCTAGAGACTGAAGAAAATCAAAGGATGACATTGTCATATGCTGAAAATAGGAGAAAGTTCCTTATAAACAAATAAAAAAAAAAGGGGGGTGGGGAGAAATGAGCTGTGGTTTAACACCACAATAAGGGATGAATTTACAGTGTTATTCAGAAGAGTACTCCCTTACCATAAACAAGCTGATAATCACACTGAATCTAACTTCCAATTAGCTCTTCCTTCGCTTACAGAGATCAGCATACATGTCCTCCTTAAGCCGTGATATGTTGCTTTTGAGTCAGACAGAACATTTGTATACCTTATGTCATATTCAAAATTTAAGGATTAACACTATATATTACCAGGAAACCTAGATAATCAGCAAGGTAATTTTCACTTAGATGACTGAGTTAAGGTAAAAATGCCAAGACTGTGAATAGGGGACATATGTATCTTATCTATTGGGGGTTGCACCAAATGCCAAGTAGTAGTGTAAATTCAACAGAAACCAGACATTGTTGGAAAGTAATTAAAGAAATATTGAAATTAAATCTACCATATGAGTGAAATATTTGCAGGACTACTTTGTTGTTTCATACATAACAATTTGCATGGACTTGAAGAACCATTTTTAAACTATTTTAGCACAGAGCATTTTTGACTTGTAAGCTGTTTAACTCAAGTTACAGGACTAACTCCTGTAATATTCAGAGGTAGATGTAACCTGGCTTTTAGCACTGAGGTTGTTTATATAAAAATATCACTTGGTTGATTAAGATGGAATGCATGAAAACAAAACAGAAAACACTAACAAAATAATTCACCTTTTGCTTCAAAAACTAAAAATATCTACCCAGGCTGTCAGCTTCCCTTACTATGTAAGGTGAAAACAATAGGTAAAAGATACAGACGTGTCCAGAGTGCTTAGGGAGGGGAAGTGAGGCTCCCCTAGAGTCATCACAGTGTGGCAGATGAAAGGGACCCACATAGCCTTGAGGGTCTGAAGGCTATTACAGGGCAACTCATGCTCTGTTATCATGCTGATTTTCAATTGATTTTTGGTTGTACAGTACTTGTTGAAGGTCCTCTAGAGCATCAAACAATGCATTATGGTACTACGCATTGCAGTCCATGTGCTTCTTGTCTTACTGTCTTCACTTTGCCTGGTAAGAGTGTCCAATAACCATTCTGTGATTTTATTTTTTTCTGAAGCTTCTGGGGACATTTTCTACTGGGGGAGAATAGAATGGGTGAAAGGAGTTTGACAGCCATATTTACTCATCTGGTAATGTGGTCTGACATATTTTTTTACCGTTTTGCATTTTCAAACAAATTTGATCTTAAATAGCTATAAATTATTGAGAGAGTGTGTGTGCACGTGTGTGCATTTCTTTTTAATCCCCAACCTTACTTCTCAACTTTGTATCTGATGACAGGCTACATTTGGGATCCAGATATATTTCCATCTCTCATAAACCTGGTGTCTTATTCCTGTAAGACGTTGATATTACAGAGGCTTAATCTTGGAGCTGAGGTTGCAAAGAGCTTTTCATATGTCACAAAAATCAATTTTACATATTTTCAAGCTTCCGCCTCTGCTTTCATGTTGTATGCTTTGTTTAGGTCCATTCTAACACATGAAAACAAGTGTCACATATTTGGGCCTTAGCATCCTGAGATTTCTGTCCATAGCATTTTAGTTTAATTTAAGGAGTTTAACTATTTCAATTGTATTACTAGCTAACTATATGGGATAACATTCTTAAAAACAATTTTTACCATTGTGCCTGCAAATTTGCTCAAGCAAGCTTTGGTTCACACCTACATTTAAACATTCAAATGCCTGAGTGCACCTAATTGTACAATTAAACACTGACTGTGGGACCTTGTAAAAGCTATGTACTGTCTCTTTAATGACCTTCCCTATCTGTAAAATGGGGACAATAGGATTTCTCTCCCACAAGTGTTTTGTGAGGCTCAGTCACTTTAGTGAAGTGGTTTGCTATCCCTTAGATGCATATATAAATAGCTATGTAAAAGTGCCAGGTATGTTGTTTTTATATTAATCATATGAAGCTTAGTGTAAGCAAAGCAAGAAGGATCTAGGTATGTATCTATGTATTTTACAGGTTGTTTAGAAATGTTCTATTCTTTCAATAAAAAAAAAGGTACATGAAATAGCCTTAAAATTGTAGACTGTTTTTAGAAGTGGTAAAGTCTGCATTTTTACTTTGAAAGTAGTACTTATGAAGTCAGTAAACAAGGATGACATGTACTTGGCACCATCAGAAGGGCATTCTCTGCAGATAGGTAGAGTGCTTTAAATAATGTCTTCAATGTGCAGCAGATTTTGCTTTGTCATTACGTATCTTGTCTTTCTATTAAAAAAAAAATCTTGAACAAACACATTTCATGCCAACAATTCAAGGAAAGCCCTGTTCTGTGTTCATACTTGCACTCTCTTTTGCCTCTCATAATATCCAATGGTAGTAAGGCATTATTTATTTTGTTCAGAACAAATGTCTTTTTTTGTTGTTGTTGTTTTTGCAGGATTCCTTTTAATACTCTAGTGCTGCAGAATGGGTTTTTAGTTACCTCACGCATAGTGGGCTCAGAAAGCAAGCTTAGGGCATCAAAGCTAGCAGCACTAGCATAAATAGTTTAGCTCATATTTTAGAGGTTCTTTTTGCCAAATATCACAATACAGTGCATTTCCTTTGCTGTAGGGAAAATGTAAAACTACACAAAATATATTTAATTATTCAAATTTCCTTTCTTTTTGATTTTATTTATCCATTTAGCTTTAGTATTGTAGATTTCCAAAGACAATGTTTAAAACAATGTTTTTGAATACACCAAAAATGAGACACACTCCATGTGTGTCTACTCAGCGTTTTGCATGATTTTATTAGTTACGAATGATGCTTATGATCATGAACCAATGACAGACTCTCCACAGGGCCTTCAAAGAAGTACTTTCCCAGAAACAGGGCTAGGGTCAACTGGAAAATGCATCTTTTCTGTTCAAAGGAGTGAACATGCTTTCAAGTGAAGGGGGCACTATCTAAAGGCCTGCTCCTACTTTCATGGATGTCAATAGCAACTTTTTTACGCCAAAACAAGCCTGTTGGGTCCAAATCCCTGTCCATTTACAAATGGCATGGGCCCAATGGCAATTGCAACCATGTAAATGATAACAGCTCTTTAATTTACGTGGCTATTCATGTCCTATGAGAGAGTCTCATAAGCGTTGCAAGTAGGCTCTCAAAATGCATGTTGGATCTCAAGACAAATGGACCAAAGGTACAAATAAATGTTAATGTTTTCTGAAATTTTAAAGCAATTACTCTTTGAAAGGAATTTTCATCACATTTTGTCATATTTTAAGAGACAAATATAAATAACTTGCTTTGTGATATTACTGATATTGCTAGCTCTTTTTCTAGCTTCCTGTTTGTTACATTATTAGTTGAGGAGCACTTAATTTTGTTTGTTTCATGACAGCATGAAAATATACTAGAGATGCACTAAATGGACACTTCTCTTTCACTAGTTTCATTGCTTCAGTAGGAGTATATTCCAATATCGTATTATTCCTTGTATGGGCTTTGAAAAGGGAATGCCCATGGAGCAAAAATCTCATGGAGCTAAAGGGGTTTCTTTGTAGGGAATGGGTGTGTAGGGCCAACATATAACAGTCTGGAACCACTCCTCTTAGGTAATATGTTTCCTCATGAACCTCATGGGTGGGCTTATAAAACACCACATGTTGTTTCAGAACAAGTCTAACAGCTACCTACAGCCCACTTGTATATGTGAAACTAAAAGCACAGAAGAAATGCTATACTTTTTCTGTTGGATGGGGAAGCCAGGCAATGGAGCAGCCCTGTAATGCTGCTGCTCATATTATCACCCTGCATAGTTCCCTACAGTCAGGAAAGTAGGGGAGTAAGAGAGACATGGCCAGACATGGGTCTGTGCACAGTGTGAATCTTTTGGCTGAAAACACTGCACAGGAAGGGAGCAGCAGGTTCCATCTGCTACATCTCGCCATGTTCAGTAACTGTGGCTAAAGCGCAGCTAGGCACATTCCCCAACACCCCCTTGGCAGCTAGGAGGATAATTCCACTCCTTCAACCCTGTATTTTCCTGGCAGTTAATAATACTTAGGCCTGACTTGTGGGGACTGCACTTGGAACTTGCTGAATAAAATTGTTTGAGCGTGTGTGATTAGTCCAACAGTTCCAAACTGGCCCTGGCCAAGGAATCCAGTGGGACCAAAGTTGTCAGCTACCAACAAGAGAAGAATGGCCATGGAAGCAGAGGAAAAGGTACAGGGAGAAGAGAATGAGTTTGTCATGAATTATGGAAGCAGTAAGAGGAAAGAACAGCATATCTAAGAGAGCAGGTACCTGAGAGGCATTGTAGCAAGTTCAGGAACAGAAGAGCAGGCAATAAAGGACTATGTGCAGGAAAAAGAGAAGCCGAGTGGGTGGTGGAGAGGTAGTGTTGGAGAGCACAGGGAAAGGGAATAAGAAAATACACTGGAGAGAGAGATGAACTAAAAAGGATAAGTGGACAATGTGACTAACAGCCCTCAAAGGGGAAACAAGTACAGCTGCATTACAGACAGCTAATAACAACAATAGTTTAGCTTTGATTACTGTCTATGTTGGGGTCACTTTATATAGTTAAAGCTAGCCCAGTATAAGAGATAATTTAAACTAGGTCTTCTGGTAGCATGAAGCTGGTGCAATGTCCCTATCCCTTTCTGCAGCCAGCATAGAAGACATAGCTAGAGGCCAGAGGATGTGGTGTTCTCCTGATTTCCAGCTGCCATATGACCTTTAAAGCCATTTTCAAATCTATATTTGAGCAGTCCTCTAACTTTTTCAGTCAGCTCAACTACATGCTTCGGGCACTTGTACACGTGACAAGGATTTAGGCCTCATGGTTTTATTGTACGCCCCCTAAATTGAAATGACGGTTTTTAATTGAAACCTACCATTGCAATTTAGGGGCTTCTGTCACTGTTACGGTGAGGGTCCTGATCCTTTTTTTTTTCTCTCCTAGTGGAGCCTGCCCATGGCCAGGGGGCAAGCTGCTGGCAGGCCAAGTTTGTGGGGGAAGGCATAGTCCTTCCCTCTGTGGTGGCAACACACCCAGCTTGGAGGCAGCACCCATCTGGATCCAACTCTTCCCTGAGCCTGCTGGGACTTCCAGCACCCCATGTGCTATCCCCACCAGCTTCCTGCCACCTGTGACTGCCCAAGAACAGGCTGGCTTGCCCCTGGGGCAGAATGGGGAGGGTGTAGGAGGGCAGTTGGGTGCGCTGGTGGCTGGAGATGGTGGCAGGGATGGTGCGTGGGGTGCTGGAAGTCCAGGCAGGCTCGGTGAAGCTCAGGTTTGGGGGCTTCCAGCACCCCATGTGCAATTCCCACCACCTTCTCCAGCTGCCAGCACACCCAGCCACCCTCCTGCCACCTTCCCACGCTGCCCCAGGGGCAAACCAACCCGTTCCTGGGCAGTTCCAGGATGCAGGACGGTGGTGGGGACAGTGCACGAGGTTCTGGAAGCCCCAGCAGACTTATGGAAGAGTTGGATCTGACTGGGTGCTGCCTCCAAGCTGGGGCAGAGCCCAGATTGCTAGCAGCCCGCTCGGGCGGTCCTGGGGGCATCACCACCATGGAGGAATTTCATGCCCACTGGCAACTTCCCCTTGGCTGTGGGAGAGGTGGGCAGGCTCCACGAAGAAAAAAAAAAGGATCAGGCTCCTCACAGCTTCTGTCTTCAGGAGGTGCCTGTAGCTGCCAGGAGCTGAAGAGAGAAGCAGTGAGGAGCCTGATCCTTTGGGGGGGTTTTTGTTTGTTTTTTAATGGAGCCTGCCTCTCCCACGGTCAGAGGGTGAGCTGTCAGATTAAAGGCTGCAATGTTACAAGTAGAAATGTTGCAAACTAAATTACTTGAGGATGTGGCTTAGTTTTCAACCTTGCAAACTTATTTGAAACTCCCAAACCTCACGCACATGTATTGTGTGATTCTATTAAGCCACACAAGAAATTTCTGTCATGTTTTATGGTGACAATCGTCATGTGTACAAGTGTCCTTCTAGGCTTGGGAATGTTAAAGATAATTTTATTTCTGGCTACTCTTGGGGCATGTCTACACACCATTCTACAGCGATGTAGCAATGCATTAGGTTGCCATATGGTATGATATGCCAATGTAGTGGCCATGTGGTCTACATGTGATCAGCAGCTATGTTGCCATAGCAGCACATTCTCCCATTGTAGCACGCCACTACAGTGATGTAGTGGTAAAATCTAACCATGTACCACGTACACGGCACAGTAGGGGCAATTACTGCACCATGCTTTAGTACTTCCAAAAGGACTTGCAATGTCACCGTATAATGACGTGTAGACACACCCTTTGGTGTGGGATGGGATGCAAACATAAATACGAATGCAGGTGGTTTGCAAGTTCTATATTAACATGCGACTTATACTATGACATTTTGAAAATCCCTTTATTAATTTTTAACTATAGGTATAGAAAGATGAAACCATGATATGGATACTGACCCGTTTCAACTATTTTGTGTGTCTGATCTGTTGTGCACTAACCTGATTTAGCAACTATTTCATGTAGGGGTAATCTATTCCTGTCTACCTCCTATTTAATAGCGTGGACACATGAAACAGGTATAACAAATCAGCTGATGCCTCTCTTTTGCCCCCTCCCTCTTTTTAATTCTGTATAATTTTTTTCTATCCATATTCTTTGCAAGGAGCTTTATTTTTCTTACAAACCTACATTAATGCCTACTAGGGTTATTGGCTACACTTATTTAAGTAACTGTATGAATTTTAAATTCCCCTGCATCTCTGCATGTGCACACACATACACAGATGTAAATTTGTCTTATGTACAGAAAGATCACTGGAAATGAGATCTCGCACATGTGCACGCACATACATTGCTTGTGTGTAGAATGTAGGACTGAACACTAAGGGCCAGATCCTGTTCCTCTTTCTCAAGTCTCTGGAAAATGCATCCACTTTTTGTAACATACCAGCATCTTAGTCTTAAAAGTAAATCACTAAAAGCAGCAAGCAAGAGAAGGACCCACCCACCTTTTGCATTACCTGTTTTTTGGGGACCAGAGCAGGGTGAAGTAGGATCACACTTGGGTGCCTAATCCCATTTAAGTACTTAATAAGTAGAATAGAACTGGGCCTTAACAGTTTAAATTATATATGAGTATAATATTCAGAAATTTGCATGAATTCTCTGTCCAGTTTTACAGTCCTGAATAAAAAGTATGACATATCACAGAAATGCTGCACATAGAAATGCTTCAGCTCAGGCTTACCCTTTTTCTCTAGCCTTAAGTTCATCACTTTCTGGTAGTTCTCTAGTTAGCAGAGGTCTTCACTCTATGTGGCCATGTCTACATGAGACACTAACTGCACAGTAGCTTGTTATTACTGTACAGTAGAATCACATGGCATGATGCAATGCTACTGCGCAGTAGTAACAAGCTACTTGCACAGTCAGTGTCACCAAAAAGCCATGTGGGGATACTACTGTGCAGTAACTTGTGTATGCAAGTACTAAATGACTACATAGTAACAACTTCACAGTCGGCATCTAGTGTAGACAAGGCCTGTATCTCCTAAACAAGATTGTTCAAAAAGAACAGAAACTCCTCTCATCCAACAGGACCTAAGTGCTCTTCTAAATTCTGTTGGCTGTTGGAAAAATTGTACAGCTTAATTGAAATCCTCCGACTGAGCCAAAGTCTATTCTTTAGTTATGGCCTAATCCAAAGCCTGTTAAATCAACAGATGACTTCAGTTGACTTCCATAAGCTTTGGATGAGGCCCTTATGCTGGTATAAATCCAAAGGAACCCCAGTGAGGTCAATAGTTATTGTGGATTTGCACCAGGTAGATGAATGTAGAGCTCTTTAGGGCTCTCTTGTTCTATGTTTATACAGCTCCTTGAACAATGGGGTTTATGTTCTTGATGAAAACTCCCAGGTATTTTATTTATACTACTACTGCTACTACTACTACTCCTACTACCAGTATTTTGGCTCAGTTTGTGCTTTGTGGCAATGGAGAGCTATCCAAAGTGCTGGGAAAAGAATCCAAACTCATGAAAAGTTTACTGGCATTGTGGATACAGTGCCTCACTAGTCAGATCTTTTGAATATTAATAAAGAAAAAGAATACCAATGAAAGACTAAAGTAAAACTAACCTTCACTTTCTAGATTAGGACAAATTTAAAACTCTTGATTTTCATATTTCTCTGCTACCAAACTATAAAGAAGCCTGTTTTGCATAAAAAAGTACTTAGTTCACAGATCATGTAAAATTTAATGAGTCTAACTTTCATTGTCTGTTCACTGCCTTGAGAAAATCATTAAAACCCCATGTCTTCTATACAATCAAAAGGCTACCACCTTTTTATTATTTCTTTATTGTCATCCTTTATTTTAATTTCTCAGAGTTAAATGGAAATATGAACTATGATTTACCACTAGTTGAAGACTTTAATGTAATAATTTGCATTTTGGAGATGACTAATATTTTTCTTCAAGAAATGACAAGGAATATGGCACTACTTGAAAGGTGGTCTGAAATTAAATAAACCTATTTGTGCATCAGCCTATACCTCCTCTCTTCCGGTGTAGCTATGAATAGCCAAGTAGGACCTCAGTGCTGCAAAGGTTTCTTCACATGCTGAACTTTATACATTACCAGTACTCCAGTAGAAATCAAAGAGACTGCTGTCATATGCAAAATGGAACACTTAAGTTTTTGCTGATCGGGGCCTAAGTAGTGAAGGAACATTGAATATCTGTTCTTGTTCCTAATAACTGTGTGGGAAAAGAGACTTTGATTTCAGTATTACTCTAGTATATCCTTAAGTACTGACTCTTCTACAAGTGTACTGGTTATAGATTATGTATGGTAGAGTATAGAGTATTTTTTAAATATTTAACAACAGGAGGAACAATCCGGCTTTTGGACAAAAAGGTTTTTTTTCTCCCTTCAGAAAGGACTTTTGATCAAATAATAATTCCCTTGTAAACATTTCCAGTATCAACATTTTACATGTTTTAAAAAATATTTTAAATATTTTTGGCCTATTTTATTGAAATAGTTTTCCAAATTATTGCCAAGGTTTTTAATTTACTAATAACCAAGATTTAATTCTGGAAAAAAAAATAACCATAGTTTTTTTTTGTGAAATGCAGTTTCCTGCTTCACTTTTTTTTTTCAAAATTATTTAGAAATGGGTCTACTTTGAATCATTTAGAGACTGACACCACCACAGAAATTTGAATTTGGGTAGGTTTTCTCTGTTTTTTCACTCAATTTTTTTCAATTTTGTTTAACAGCATATATAGACTCCTGAGAAAGAAATACAAGGTATTTATCTCAGTAAGTGGGTGAAATTTAAGGGCCTGCAATATACCATTTGGACTACATGATCTAACGATCCCTTTGGGTTTAAGCTGTATGCATCTATGATGAGCAGTCTACTGGGGAAAAAAAGAACGCCTCAGAAAGAATGGCGTAACAATTTGAAAAAACACAATCAACAAGTTAATGGATCTTTGTCAATCTTCTTGGAATTTTTTTTTTTTAAGTTTTGTGCTAACTAAAAGCCTAATCCACAAATACTTACTTGAGCAGATATTTTCCCATGCAAGTAGTCCGCTAAAGGATTAGGTTCTAAAACATTAATTGTTGTTGCCTACTGCTTGCTTGCTCTTTCTTGTCAATGTTCTTAGTGAACATTGTCAAAAATAGCTTCAAATCATAACTCCCTTCTTATTCCATGCTTCGTGCCAACATTTGCATTTTGATCCTAAACTGCAAACACCTTTCCTCTTTATTTGTTTGTTTTAACCTAATTGTTCCTTAAAATGGCTGAAGGCCTTTCATATTCTTGGAAATCTAAACAGTTTAAGTCTTCCTCTGTGTATTCAGATCCTATGAATTTATTTTTGGTGAAACATTTGATCTCATTTTTGCAAATAAAAACTGTTAATTTTCTATATTTCTGAAACAAAGTGAATTTGATTAGAAGCAGCTTCCCAGTTTTATCATCTTCTTTTTCTTGGTAAATCCTAACAGTATACAAATGCCTTGAACATTTTCTGCCAGATAAACACAGAATACAAAAGAATGACGCCAGCAGTAGACTTGACCAGTGCTTACCTCAGTAGCCTTATTTTTTCTTATTTCAACATTGCTTTAGAAATTTATAGTAAAATACTAATGCCCATAAATGAGATTTCAAATTTTACTTTTGATTTTTGGATTACTGCAAAATCTTTCATGATTTGGATGTATCTGTTCTACTGAAACAGTAATATACTTTCTTTGGCTAAATATAGACTGTCAAAAAGCCCAGTGCTGAATCAATTTAATCTTCACAGGTTAGTCTAAGCTGTGTAGATTGAATTGATAAACAAGTGAACAGACATTCACTTTTGTTTCCGGAAATATAACTTCATGTCTTCAGTGGCTCAGGCCAGAAGCTGGGTGATGCTAGAGCATGCCTCTCTGCTTGGCTGGAGCAGACAGCTTGGGCCAAAGCTAGTCCCACTCCCTGCAAGGGGGGGAGGCTGTGAGGGGAGGTACAAAGCATCCTGGGATGCTGGGGGACTGTGAGTTAACTTGAATCTGCAGGGGATCTGGGACAGAAGTTCAATAAACCAGTTTAACCTAAATCAGTTACTTCTGATACTATATCCATCCAGGTTTATTTTAAATCAATTTTGGCCATTTTGAAAGTGGTTTATGCACACTGAACTTCTGTTGTGTTATAGATTTGAGCAGGTTTCTGATCACTTATACCAGTTTATGCATAACTTATGTCCCTAGCCTTTGTGTTAGTTTCTCAGATGACTTATTGTCTGAAGTATACAGATTTCAAAACTGCTAGGGCCAGAGATGTCCCTAGTAGTCCATCCAAGAAAAAAGTACAAGTAGAGCTTTCCAGTGATCAGACTTAACAAAGCCAATTCTCTTGTTAAAGAATCCTGACTGTTACTCCAATTTCTAATCAGTTTATCTAGTTTTCCTTGTGTAAAAGGGAATTGTCTAAGAACCTTCCAAAGGTTGTCACACTTCAAATGAAAATAGTTGGTTAGGTAGTTATTCTCATTTTCATCCCATCTCATACTTAGCCATTATCAGAAATTTTACTGTAGTACATCTGTACTGATAGATGAAATGCTTTGTTTTACTGTAAAATCATTGTCCTGATTATTTCCCTGTCCTGGATCTTATTAGAGGTTCACATTCCCAGCCTTGATAATACATTGACGTGAAGTTCTGTATATGAGCAAAGTTGTATGAAAGAAGGCCTTTCTTAATTTCTTAGATCTTTCATTCTTTCCATTAACCTGTAATTCAGCCTTGGCTACAGATTTGCCCAATTTTTTGTTTTGTTTTGTCTTCTGAATCTTTGAATTTGGACAAGAATGTTTCATATAGACAGGACTTTCTAATCTGCTAATTCATCAGTGACACTTAGGGTTTGGTTTCAGGCCCTTCTTTCCTTTCTTGTAAACTAATCCTACAGTCCTGGGACCACCAAAGAGAATGTCATTTCAGCAAGAAGTCCACACTGGCAGAATTCAGGCTTACTGTATGCCAATTAATCCTCCTTTAAGCTCTCCCAAATAGCTATCAGTCTTGTTGTTTAAAAGACATACGTTGTCCTTTCTCTTAAGAGCTATTTAAAATGTTTTTACTTTTTAAAGCAATTTACTGAATTCTTATCAACTTTCCAAATGTAAATATATCACATACAATAGGTCAAATGCTGACTTCAGTTGGAGTCTCTGAGAGTTCAGTGTGCATATTTGAAGGCAGAATTTGGCTGAAAGCATATTTGTGTATGTATGTACTAATATTTTATATGTGGGGAAAGAAATTATGCAGAGAGATGCTAATCTTGAGTTTGCTATTCTTCATTAATCATGTTTCCTTCACTATCTAAATTTCAAGCAATTTATTTACTTATTAGTTGTGATATTGATATACATTTTTTCTTTGGTTATTCACGTGTAAACATTTTACATGCTTCCTTGGAGAATTTTCTTCAGTTTTATGGGACTGAAAAGTTTCCTGGTATATAATTTGTAATCTGTGAGGAACCTGTACGTGAAACAAGTCTAATACAGCCCCTCTGGGTGCAACTCTCCTTCTTGCTTGCTACCTTTTGTAGAGTTCCTGCCTCTGGTCACAAAGATCTTGACTTAAGTCATGTTCAGGGCTCTCACATACCCAGAGCCTAGTGGGAACTCTGCTGATTATTTCTGCTCTACTGTTTGGCAACAGGTTGTCAGACATAAGACAATCTGAAGATTGCTTGGAAAAGAATTGTGTTCTTGTGTGTGTAAATATTAACTGGAGGTGAAACTAACACTCTACTGAATATATTTCAAAGCCGTTCTTAGAATCTTCTCTCCTATCTTTTCACATAGGAAACCTATTCCTTCATGTGACCAGCTCTGCAAAATGCATTGAGTACCAAAAAGTCTAAAAGTCTTTTGAAGCCAAACATAATTTTGGTAGCACACAAGGGAGTGCTTGGTGTCACATCTTGCCAAATTTGACTCCCCAGACTGAAAAAACAAGTACCTTTTTTTTTAACTTCTCTATCACTGACCTTTATCACAACCTTTTGTTGTCCTTTAAACAACAAAACCACCTGGAACACAGAACTGCAGAAAAAGAAATCACCCACAGACTGGATTGTGGTAACTGTAGTGTCACTAGAAGCTCTCTTCTTATCCCATTACCTGGACTGAATGTTACAATCCCTATGTCCCTCAATGGATTAACTGCTTTGTTTATCCCTTTTGATCTTTTCAACCTACCTTCAAGCAGTGGTCCTTCCTTTCCTCCCCCTTTCCCTATCCTTTGTATTTAAATGACTTTTTTCCTTTCTATGTAGTCCCCCTGCTCTGCAAGTCAGTTCATAGCATCTGACAAAGTAGACTAGTCTATAAAATCTCATGCCTCCCTAGACAAGTTAGCCTATAACATGTCATCTTGCCCTGCCTTCTGCCTAACTTCCAAGAAACACAGCTGACTGCCTCTGCCTCTATTTTTTTAGGCAGTCCACTAGTTACTGCCTTCACCAAAAGTTCAGGGCAAGACTTGAACTTAAGGTTCTAGAGCCACAGGTAGACATCTGAATAGCTTTCCCACCACATCCTAGTGGTGACCAAAAGGAAATTTGAGAATTTGTATCATAAAGTAAGCAGGAGTGTCTTGATTAAATTCAGGTGGAGAGGTAGATTGATGCTGGTTGTGTATTGGCCAGCAACTAAACTACAACTCTATCCTATACCTTCAGGAAGATGTATTCAGGAAGTAACCTTATTCCAAATAAACTTTTATTTCTTTTCTGTCCCTTTTGAAGACAAGCTGTTCTCAGTCAATTATAGAAAGGTCATGCCTTCTGGTGCTCTTTCTTTATACTCTTTGATATAACTTGAAAATCTGTCTTGACTTGTAAAGTCATTCTTCAATCCAAATATTAAATATCACACTTTTTTTAAAAGCTTACATTTTAAATATTTTAATAGAAGTGGTACAAGAAATTTTCATTTGATAATCCACTTCTACCTGAGTTACCTTCTTATATGCATTAGAAAGCAACTGTTTCTTCCTGCCCCATTTTCTTTTGAAGTTATTTAAAACAAAAAAGTTTAAAACTCCAAAGCTAGTGCTTCTGTAAGGTCTTTCTGTTAATTGCAGTAGGCATCCTTGAGGGTGCTTGTGTGTCACGTATTTTGGAAAAGAGCTACAGACCTCTATAGGACTGATTTGCCTAAACAAAGATTTGGGGTAAATTTAGTTTAGGGCATGAACAAAGGTCTCAGTTAGTTCTTTCTTTAAATCAGTTGGCTCAGATTTATTACAAGGAGCAGAAGACCCACAAAACCACGTTAAATTTTTGTAATGTCCAGGGGAATCCACTGAGTCTTGGCCTTCATTTAGGATTGCCTCCTGATGAGCAAATTCCCACAGCTGCTTTTGACTCTAAAAGCTTTGGTTTTATTTTAAAAGGCCTCAGAGCATAGGCAATGTTTTGATAGGCATTTAGAAACAAAAAATTGAGCTTTTAAACCTTCAAATGTTACTGAAGGGATTTGCTTAATTTCTTAGCAGACCAAGTCCCAAATAACATCTGCAAAAAGAGTGTGCACATGTGGATTTTTTTAAACTTGTAATGCAAGTTCTCAGCTGAATCAGAAATATCCTGTAGGAAAGGCTTGTAAGGTGACAGGTGTATGTGTACTTGTCTATTTAAATCTCCATCATTGTTATATCTTATCAGTTTCATTGTAATGCACTTCTAAAGGTAAATTAATTTGACTCTCTGGGATAGATTGCTGTGGGTCAGCCCATATCATTTTTGACAATTCTTTCTCTTGGTCCATGTATGTGTCTCCTCTGGAAGTAAATGTTGGGAAAATGGTTTTCAGAAGAACAGACCAAAAGTCACCCATTATGTTTCATTATCTAAAGATCTTTTTGCCTTCTATAGTTAACATTGCTTCCACAATAAAAGGCCCCTTCCTATAACTGTATAGGTCACATGTACAACATCTAAAGCCAGACCTATGACTTGTATCAGAACAACAGGGATAGAGAAAGCAGTAACTATACAAGTTCCTGAAATGATCACAAACAGAACTGTTTTTTCAGCTTTTTTTGCACCTTTTTCAGCTGTATTACTCCTAACCTCATATAATTTAGGTGCAAAAGTCTTCTACAGTGCTTCAGAGCCTTTCCTTATCCTTGTGACAAGGTGTTTAGCAAAATTCACAGATTCATTACAATCTTACAAGTCATACCATGAGCACTTCCTGTATGGCTTCAAACTTGTGATCTCTGGGCTATCAACCATGCACCTTAGCACCCACACCACCCAGCTCACAGACTTGAGGATGGATATTATCAATCTATAACAGCATTTAATTTTCAGCTCCCCCATCCTCTGTTAAGAAGGCAAATAAAGCACATGTTCCAGGTTTGCAGATACTAAATTGGCAAACTTGGCACCAAATAACCTGCTGGAACTAAAATGTCAATGCAGAACATGTGCTTAATTTAACAGTCCATAACCCTGTTTTTAGAACATTGAAATACCTACCCCAAGGAGAACTCATAAAACTTAGGTCTTTAAAGTTCATAGATTAGACCAACGAAACTGCAGCTGTTTTAAGAATGTGTATCTTCATTGGCTCCCATTAATTCAGTATGGTTAAATGTATGAAATATGAGACATGAAAGCACAAAGATTTTCTGGAAAGTGTACTTTTAGTAGATTCAGTGGTTAAAAGAGTGATAAGAAAAGGAGCACTTGGAAAGAAAAATATTCTGCATTTGGAAGGACTGGATATTGCAGACTCATCTGAAAGAACCTCAGCTTGGTGTCTGAGGTATTTAATTGAGCTTTTTACAGCATATAATGCTTAATTCTTCTAGAAATTCCCAGTGCCTTTAAGATTCTATTGCTTAGGATTAGGCTGAGTAATTTGGAATATCTCTAATCATGTTTTCCCCTGTGTAACATTCCAGCCATGTCTGTCTTACTTTACTCTTAAATATATAATTTATAAATAGATAACAGTACTGATAAGCTTGTTTGAATCCTTTCTAGAAAGAAATGACTTGTCTCAAATTGTGTGTGATAGCTTTGAGCTGCTTTAAAGTAACTGTCCTCAACAATGAAGAAATCTTTGTTATATTATTCATCTAGAGGCAACGGAAAATTTAAAAAGCTGAGCTACTGTAGTAACTAGGACCGGTTATTTTAAAATATTACTGGAAAATAAACGTTATGCATACGTGAAACCTGAATGTGTAATGAACAACTGAACACACAGAATTAATGTGGTTTTTTGCACCTGCCCAGAATGTGTGTATTTGTCAGTTTCATATGTAAGGAATTGTATGAGGATATATTAAAAAGTGGACATGTGATTTTTTTCCATATTTTTTAGGTGTTATAAGCAGTTCGTCATAAAAAAATTGCAGTTTTGCATTTTTACCAAATGTGTGCTTTTGCCTTCAAACAATATGCTTTACTGTTATATACTTGGGGATATGGTGTTTTTTTATTTCCTTGTTATCTGAAACAAAACAGAAGCATCTCTTGTGTTGAACAACATGACAAAAAGGAAAAATTAAAAAGAAAATGGAATTTTGTTTAGCAGTCAATCTAAGGAATTTTTTTTTGTATTGTTTCCCCAGTGTTTTATATACTGTTTTGATAAGTGAGTATGTGTGTGGAAAAAACAAGTTGTTTTTAACAAGGAAATTAGTTAGAAGTGCAAAGTGTTTACGTATCTCAATGAGAACAGTGCATTGTTACCAGTGACTGCACACATCACATGATGCAACCTTTTGACAACTGAGTGTCTGCTGGAGACATCTGTGAAGGGCGACCTTTTGACCTAAGAAAGAATGCTATGAAGGTTGGGGAATGCAACTATCTGTCCTGTCCTAATGTACACTGAGTGCTCCCTGCAAATCCTGCATGCTCCTAGTTACGTTTCTGTTGCAGAGCAAATCTGGTTTGCCAAAAAACTTAGCAGGATCTCCAAAAAACAATACTGAAGTCCATTATGACCTCATGCCAGCGTGAATCAGGAGACTAAGTAATGTCACACTGATATGAAATCTGTGTCAGATCAGAATCAGGCCTTAACCTGGAAATAGCCTCATCCAGTGATAGGTAGTTTGAACAAGGATTACCAATACATGCCCATTACTCTGTCAAATTTAATTTATTGCTGTATATCACTTGAGTTTCTGCAACCCGCAGCATACAGACCACATCATACAACTAGTTTGCATGACAGAATATCATCTCTAGCATATACAAATAGTCAATTGAAGAGTGGAGCACTTGCTTTTTTCAGGGGGGCTGGATAATGGACTATGCTGCTTTGCAAGCATACCCAGTACTACTGACTTTCACAGGAAGAAAATCCATTGCACAGGTTGTAATCTGAGAAACTTGATCATGCTTGTTTTTATTCACAAGCATTGGTCCCCCTTTGAATAGCAACAACATGTTGGGGATGCCTCCTCTGTAAAATGCAGTTATGATTATAATGGTCATTTATAGACAATTGCTGACTATCTATTGCTGCCGTAGGTGATGTGCTTGTTCTACTTTCAAACATTCGTGTCACTTTACTTAAATGATATTGTGGAAATCCATAACTCCTGAAAACAGAGCAGCAGATATTCTATCCTAAAAGGTGGAGCAGTCTTGAAGAAAACAGGTTACTTTTTTTCCTTAGTCCCACAGTATGTCTGCATGCTTCAGCACTGATTTCTCAGCTAGTTGGGTCCCAGGAGGCCTTATTGAGTGCTGCACTGCTCAGGGAGTTGCAGCTGTATAAAATGGGGAGGGGGGGGAAATGTAGTTTGTACGAATTGTTCTTTACCTTGGTTTGGGTTCAGAATGGCAGCTGCACTTCGACTTTGTGTGTGACAGCACAAAGGACAGCAAAAGTGAAAAGCAAGTCAGCAAGTAGAGAGACAAAAGCAACGATCAGCTAATACAGCTCCACATGGCCTGACTAATTTATGAGAAAAAACTGTTCTGTTCATTGGATCAGCACTCTGAGGAGGCAGGTGGAATTGTAGGAAGTTTTCATTGACTCTCTTGAGCAACTAAGGAAGCCACTAGAGATTCTTCTCAGTTTGAACTTTATCAGGGTCTACGCTTAATCAATAAGGTATTGGAAAAAGAATTAATTACTAAAGCAGAATAAAACAGCTGCATTTTAAACTAAGGATCCATCAATTCAGTAATCTTCCAGTTACAGGCTAGGTGCCGTGAGGATCATTTTGACTTCGTGTAATGAGGAACTGAGGGAGTTTCCTCATGAACAGGCTGGGAATTCACATTAGCCTATTTCAGCTATTTGTCATCAGTACAACTCATTTCTCCCCTTCTGAATTACAATTTGTATTTGATATACTGTCAAACCCACAAAATTCCCATATTCATGGAACTGAAAGCATTAATGCGGAAATCATTGTCACCATGAGAAAAAGTCTTAACCTTCCTGAGCCTCTTTATTCTATAGGCTGCGGCCTGAGTGGTTTCATGCCGGACATACCTCTATTGTGTTCATTGTGAGGGTCAGGGACCTGCCTGTTGAAGAAGCAGTAATTTGAACACAGCCTGTAAATGTTTCATCTGTAATTTCCATAATGGTGAATTTCAAGGAGGGCTGAGAAGGGTTATGGGAGATGAATTAGGTTTTTAGTGAGCTCATTAGGAAGCCAAACAGAGTTTAGACAGCAAGGCGGTGAGTGTGGCTGTAATCAGTTCTGCTCGCTTTGTTCCCTGCCTTCGGGACATTTTTCGAAAACTTCATGGCAGGGGCTGATGAGAATATACTGAGCAGAGGCTGCAATCTGATGGTTGACTTGTTGATTTGTAAACCTCTTAATTCATTTTTTGTTCAATTTAATCTTTTCTTTCTTAAGGAAAATTAGCTGAATATTAGCCCTCTTTGCACTATTCACCTCTTAAATTATGCTCATTTTGAAGAGCTTGTTATGCCTGAATAAACATGAAATGACTTGGCATTTTCCCATAAGAGGCACACCCATTTTAACACCATGTATTTACCATTCCTGGAAATGTCTCATTAACTTCTGAAAAATCTGTGAGCATGATATTTTTGGGCTACTGTAACACACCTCTTGGCAGTCACAGAAGGCAGTTTGGTTAATGCCTCATAATATCCATTTTTATTCTCAACATGAAGAAAGGCTCTCTATAGAAAATTGATGCAGTTTGCTCTGCTAATTTTCATGCTCATTCCAATTAATTTAACATGACCCAGATTTTCTTCCTCGGGCTCATCCTGACTAATTAGTAAGGCAACACCTAGAACAAGTTCTGTTTAATAACATTGAGGAACACTAGTTGTGAGTGATTTTGATGCTAATAAAGCTATTCACTGATGGGACAGATATTTGATGTCAATTATGGTATGTAATTTAGAAGTCCCAATGTGCTAGATAAAGTATAGAAAAGCTAGCAAATCACTATGGGAGATAATGGTATTTTTAAGACTTCCACAGCACCTAACTCTCCTCTGGGACCAATTAGTTTATTTTTTTGTTACTAGTAGGATTGTTAACTAATTCTACAGTAATGGATGGGGTGGTGCTGTTGAGGAACTACAATCTGTGAACCATCATGGTTAGGTTTAGGTCTTCATTATTTACGGAATTTTATCACATAAGAGAAAATCAATCATGAGGATCAGAAGCGACACTAGTTGAAGAGAAAAGGATGGCTTCCCCACCTCCTTGATTTAAGGTTCCTTTTTTTAATTTTTGTCATTCAGCTGAATCATTTTCTGTAAGAAACAAGATACTCAGGATAAAAAAAAATATGTGCCTCTAATATGAGGCTTCATTAGATCTTTATAGATGGAATTATTAGAGCTGATGATTCCCATTTCACAAAAGTGGGCCAACATATCTGCAATTTGTGGGATGAATTATTTTCTCCAATCACACAGCCCAGGGGTTTTCAACCTTTTAAAATAAGTGTACCCCAGCAGATGGACATGGGGTGGGGGGGTGAGTGATGCGTGGAACGATGTGGAGCGGTGTCAGCGCAGGGCGATGGATGGTGGTGGCAGGCCCCACATGCGAGCTTCCTCCCTCGCCCCCCCATGTCGGGCCAGCCAGGTGGCACCTGTCCAGCCCACAAAGGGGCACCATTGCTCTCACCCCACCCCCAGCCCTGCTTCTGGGAGGGAGCGGCACGGGGTGGTGGATGGCGGCACTTCATCCTCACCCCCTAGAGCCTTCTCAAGTACCCCCAGGGGTATGCGTACTCCTGGTTGACAACCCCTGACACAACCCACCAGAGAAGGTATACATCTCAGCACACTATAATATAATATAATACAATACAAACAGTGTTTGTAATTGAGCAAGGGATCTTATTCTGCAGAATTCCAAAATTACTATTAGGCAGAAATAAAGGCCTGATTCTGCCCATGTAAAAGTCAGTGGTTCTGATTCTGTATCCCCTTGTACACTGCAAAACTATTTTCACATTCAGAGTGGTAATAAAATACAATTAATCTTAATTCTTCCCATAGTAATTCACACCCCTTTGCCCTGGTGTAAATGACAACAGAGTGGATGGCACTAAAGAATGAGATCCGTAACCTGGCTTTATTCAATGGGAGGACGAGCAGGCCAAATTAAGAAGTGGTCCAATTTTGAAGTAGTATCACAGTCTATATTCAGGACCAACTCTAATTTATGTCTATAGGATTTAGGTTTGAAGAAAGACTGAGGGAAAATGGTGTAAAGCCTTCATGATTTTCTCTCAATAGTTGGTGAAAAAAAAAAAATCCATTATTTTTTTTGGAAGATGCTAACCTGTTTCCTTAAAGCCTGTTCTTGTTCCTGTTCAGTGAAATGGAAATATTGCCATTGACTTGAATGCAAGCAGACATAGGGTGGAATGTATGCCTTTCCCCAAAGATTATTTCCATATTATTGCTTTCTGTTTTGTTTTGCTATGCTTTTCTAAGGACAAGGGACACTAATCACTTTTATACTCCCTTCCTAAAATATGGGATCTGAAACAGAACAACAGAGGTTATAGAAAATACTTTCAGAAGTTAGAGAACCGTGGAGTGGTCAATATGGACCAAAATGAAAAAGAAAACACTCAGTAATGTAATGTTAGGCAGAAAAAGTGGTGATGATGGCAATGATTATGATGATAATTTCACTTGCAAAGTTTTACTTCTCAATAATCTCAGTGCTTTTTTTAGTGGAACCTGTATTCCTGACTCAGTACTGAAAGCTTCCAGCCTTATCAGCTTAGTAACATTGCCTTTGAATCAATGACAGAAAAGAAATAGAGACCAAATACCTTGTGTTTCAGATTGGGATATGTGGAAAAGTTATGGAGAATATGTGAGAGGAGAGAATAGGAAAGCAGACGAAGAAACAGGAAAATCTAAATGGAGGAAAGGGAAGGAAAAAAGCGGGGAAAATTAAGAAAAAAATATGTATTATCTCTTAGGTGCTGAGGAGATTACCATCTGGTGATGACATAAAATGTTTGTGTTTTTTTTATTATCCATAACATGGAATCATATTGGTATATGGCAGTTTAAGAAACTTAAGAAAGGGTATACAGGTGCCAAAAGTTTGAGAACCATCATACCCAACAATGCCCCAATACTAGTATTGCAATTAGTATTGTAATTCTCAGTTGATATATGTATGTGTGTGTGTGTGTGTGTGTGTATATATATACACACACACACACACACAGATCTATCTATCTATCTATCTATCTATCTATCTATCTATCTATCTATCTATCTATCTATCTATCTCACAAATTAGCTTAACAAGATGACATTTGTGAAATTGAGAAATATTTTAAGTATAAAATTACTGTTTTTCTTTAGTGTGTGAGTACAAAGGTCTTTACTGATTAAACGGTTTTAAGATGGAGGTATTACAAGAAGACAGACTACTGTTTTTCTGTATGGGGCATGTAGCTAGACTATATGAAGTAGCTCCCAAATGCAGTATATTTGGGAGCACAGTTTTCTACTGCTACAGTGATTCCTAGCTAGTGTCAGACCATGACAATTCTGTTGTTCTGGGTCAGCAGTGAATACCTCACTCAGATGGTGCAAAGTCAGCTGGTTCTTAATTTTTTATCTCCTCAAGAGTGCATTCACTGACTTTATCACTGAAAAGAATGACTCCCTTGCCTAGTGTGATCAAGATCTGGAAATTTGCTGCATCAGCATATTTAGTCCAGACTGCTACTTGATTGGTGGGGCTCAGATCTGATCTTATGACATACATGTCAGCTGTCTATTAAGCTAGGTGAACCTAAAAAAAAAAGCCTTCCTGGGGAGAAAACTCAATTGCCTCTTCCACCCCTTGAAAAAGAGATGTCTACAACTCACCTACCTTTGCTCAATGGGACTCATTTTGAAGCCCATCAAGTTAGGTCCTTTATCACTGGGGGCGAGGGACTATGGGTGGTATGAGTCACCCCATCTTTTAAGGAACTGATTTCACTTCATGTCCAATGCTTTCTAATGTGGTGAAATACTTGATTCAAATCAAATGATAGAGAACAGCACCACATTCCACAGCGGCCCTGTCATTTCTTGTCTTGAGCCATGACCTTTTAAATAGACAATACTAAAAACAAGCCAATATGTTGCATCCTTGGCATTCTCTCTCCTCTATTTCCAGCAACAATTCACAGAAGTGCTTTGTAAAATCCTTCATTTCCCACTGTTTCCACTGAGTTGTTTTACTGCTTTGTGATCATTTTAGCTAACTACTCAAACCAGGCTCAGAACAGAGTAGAAAGATGACGGTAGCAGTAGTCTCTCTTTTCCCTTTTTAGGCCTGATCTACACTACAGCCTTTTTCCTACTGGCAAAATTATATGCCTATAATCACAGCATTCCAGCAATACCAGGTCTCTGACTAAATAAGGCTTTGACTACCACCCAGCAGCCAGCAGAAAAGTCATATAGACATACCAATACCTTCTGCTGGCTGCCATAGCCCATTCAACAAATGTATCTTCACTGGGTGCAGTATACACCTTGCCAAAACAGCTGATGAAGTGCAGCTCTGCACAAATTCTGGAGGCAGAAACAGCTTAATATAGAGGAGGCATTACTCTTTGTCACACGTACCTGAAACAATCTCATAAATTCGGTAGGAAGTGGAAAGGTGAGATGGTTGTGAGACTACTCAGCGACTGGTTATTTTTGGAGCTTGCCAACCAGCCTTCCCCTGTCTGCAGCCTTGCTTCTTTCAGTTCTATAACTTATATGCAGTAAGGAAGTTTTAGTTTCATAACTGAGGCTAGTTCCTAAAAAGTTAGGAATAACAAAGATGCTTCAGCTCTTCAATGTTTGCTCTTAAAAGTGTTAAATTGTTTCCTGAACTCAAATGTAATGTTTAGGACAGTCTTGTAACTATATGTAAACCTCTAATACATGTATGCCATTGAGATCTATAAGTCATATGTTATTATCAGTGTCCTTCAGAATCATTATCCAAAGTTATTGTGGACTGATCCAAAGCATGCTTTTATTGAGCTTTGGATCAGGCCTTTTACCTCAGTACCTCAGCATGCTAGCTAATACATAAACAGTATTCTGAAAGTACAGGGTTTGACTTAAACTTAGAAAAGCAAAGATTGTCAGTGTTCCAACTTAACCCTTCGCATTCTGGCATTTTCCAGACTGCCAGCCAAATGAACACTTTAGGAGGAGGTGCAAATATATGTCTGCAGCACCCAGAGAGTTAATCCACCCCATTGTGCATAAGTGTTGGAGCTCTTATGGTATGTAAGATCCAAAAAGTTTGGAGTTATTTCGTATTTTTCTTAATATACATCCACAGGAGGCATCTTGCTTGGTGGTGTATTTGCTGTGAATGTGTATCAAGATTTGTATTATGAATAAAATACAAGTTTATATACAGTTTATCTATAGAGAGTGCATGGTAAGGCCCTTTGTAACTTTCTCCTATTGATGCACAGTAGCTACTTTTAAACTTTTAATATTCACCCATCCTCAGTTTTTGTTATAAATCCCAAAACAGATTAATTCACTTTATGGAATTGTGACCTAACAAATGCCTTTTAATGACTGAAGATTTTCAGGAGCAAAATGTATTATATATATCTTTAGGGAGCAAATGTCTATGTTACACTTTCAGCCCCTAAATTTTAAAAAAGAAATGGTTATAAAATTGGACTAAAACTGAGCTCTTTTATACCAGATTTCAGCTGGTGCAAATTTTATAGCTGAGTCACAAGGCCCTAAAGAGAGGAACTTCTGATGCAATCATTAATAGATCACTAACTATGGCAGCATTACTGTGTACCAAAGTAAGAGAGATGTCTATTTAAAAACATCATTGGTATCCAACTGGTATTGGTATTATTGGTGTCTTAACAGTGGCCTATTCAAAACTGCACTTTATTTAAGTGTTCTATTGTTTGAATTTTTCAAGAATTACAGGGGAAAGGAGGTGTGTTAAAGCATTGTTTTCCTTTTTGTTTTCACAACTATGGATGAAGTGAATAAAATACATGTATGGTTACCTTTAAAAACAATTTTGAGAATTAGAAATGATCTACCCATTAACAATATTGAGAGTACATCTTCATATATGAACAACAACTGCAAAATCTTACATTGTAAATATTAATAAGCTAACTTTGAACATAATAATGAGGTTTCTTTATGTACAGGTAGAATTTTAATTGCACTTATAGTTATTTGGTCCACATTCTTTGATATCATTAATATCATTGATAACAAAGGTAGGAAGACATCAGGAATAGCAGTTAATAGTTACATAAAACAAATAAAGTTCTTAGTTCATACCCATTTGGTGTTATCTAGGATTGAAGTGGTTTTATTCTTGCTAAAACAAAAATAACAACACTCCAGTTATCAGTGAATGTTAACAAGATAGAATAGAGGGCTGGGTAGAAAAAAAGAAAATAAATATTTTTCACAAAAAATGAAGGACATTTTATCCTCTAGACTGTGTGATACTTGTTGATTCAAAGGTTAAAGCTGGTATTCTTAACTGAATAACTATGAAAATTCTAAAAATATGGCAAGAATTATTACAAGAAATCCTTGCCCCTTACATAATTTCTGGACCATTGCAGCTACAACATCACTTTTACACTAGGAGTATAAAAAAGGAGAGATTTAAAGGGAATTTCATTTAGACTTCAGCAGAAGGACATTTTGTGTGACAATATTTAGCATGATTAAAAATTTAAACAGAATAACAGCTATTTACATTTACAGTTACTTGAAAGTAATTACGAAAGCAGACAAAATACTTAGATCATAATTTAATAATGTTTTCTTCCAGAATAAGTGTCAAAAACTATGCATAAATTTCACAATTTGCGCTGAGGGGGAAAAAAAGAACTAGCTAAAATAATGTAAAGCAAGTCATTGAGCACTTCCCTTCCACACCAACAAGGTGCAAAGTGACTTTCACTTTTAAGAGGAAGAACATCATAAATTATAATTAACCACAACTATTAATGTACATCTCTTTTAGGAATCATGATGTGCTTGCATGTTTGGTCAAACAAAACATGAGTCTTGCCCTATATTCCTTCACTAGGCAAACCTGAAGTCAGTGGCAATGCTGCTCGATTAAGGAGTGTGTTGAATGGCCGTTTTGCCAAAATAAGAGCTAGATTGGGCCCTAGGTTTGTAACAGAGACATTTTGCTCTGCACCTTTGTTGACTTCTCAAAATGGCTTTTTCCCCAACTTCAAGGATCTTAATTATAACATTTGCTGGCTCAAAGGTTAACATTTAGTATTCTAGGAAAGGCTTTTGGACTTCAGTAACCTGATCAGCATGGTCTTCTTTTGGTCTCTCCCTCTCTCTGGTTCTTTGTATTGCAGGAGAGATGATAGTATCTGGCACATTCCTTGGATGACTTGAAGATAGCAGCCTTCTGTGTTTGGGGCTGAAAGATTGTGAACTCTTATGTTAGCAGAAATGCCACACAGGGGAGGTGAATAGAACATTAAAAAAGCTTTAGCTTTAGGTAGTGCAGTGCAAGCAGAGTTGAATTTGAGAGCTGGGACTTAAGTGGACATTTGTCCCTGCTTTCCTCCTTAATAAAATCTGAGTGTTAACTGTGGATAAGGGCATTTGAGAGATCACTAAAAATGAATCATTAGAGTGCCCAGAAGAGCTTTATTATGATGTACTGTGAAGAACTTTAGAATATACTATGTAGTTTTATATGTGCTTATCAGATGCATGTACGAGTTACTGAGTATTACAAGAGTAAATTGTTTTGTCCTTTGCTGCAGAGCCAGAACAGTTCGCTGAATTAAAACTGCAGACTAAAACTTTTAAAAATCTACTTTTCTATTACCCTGTGAAAAGGACTGTTGATAGAAACGGCAACCTTTAGAAGCATCAACATTTATCACATATAAACTTTGAAAACATAATTTAGCATAGAAATACTAAATTGGATTAAAAATTAGAATGACCAGAAAGTAATATCCAGTTTGAAGGCTGGCTCCCCAATATGAGGGGCCTAGAAATGTCTCAGAATTATAGCTTAGTGGCTGACCATGGTAGCAAGCACGCTCACAGGAAGAAGTCTATTCCCATAATACAACAAAGATGTTACTGCTGAACAGTTAACCAAAATGAAAAAGCTATGGAAAATAAAATATTAAACTATATTATTATACTAACTTGCCAGCTCAAAAAAATGCAGCCACATTTACATATGTGTCCATCTGTCTGTTTTTACACTTTATGTCTCCAGCCAGTGGGTGAAGTGGTTTTAATCCAAGCTGCAGTCTGGTTTTCCTCCTAACATGTTATATTTTCTTTTTAATGTGTAAATTATCTGTAACTGGACGTACATTTCTTTGATAGTAGCTAGAGCTTAACTGTCCTTTTAAGTAATCTCATCTAGGTAGTTTTAACTGGAGTAAGCAGTAGAGTTCTCCATGGATAATTTTTGTTAGTTAGCAGATTGTTACCATCTCAGTGTTGCTGAAATCTCTAATCTTGGGTCAGCGTGAAGCTGTGGTGGTTACAATCCTGTTGCCTGATGCAGTGTGAATGGAAGTGCTTTCTGTCAGAAACATGTGGTCTCTTCAGTGGAGAGCCTGCGTAAATCCTGTGTAAATAGAGGGAGGCTAACAAAGGATGAGCCCCTGCAGCTCAGAGCATTTGGAGCCATTTGGGGGCTGAATTTGCTAAATGCTGCTTATACCGCCTGAAAAGTTGAAGAGAAAGGAGCATAAAATCCCTTCTTTTTTCTCTTTCTGCTCCTACCCTGGGGGGAGGGTGTTAAGGGCCAGAGAAGCCCGAGGTAAGCCTATGAAGACTGTTTTTTCAGTGCTCTTTTGAGTGTGAAAAAGGTGGCATGGGTCACTGTCCCCTCTTTAATGTCGGAAAACCCACACAGTTAGTAAATGTTGCATGTAAACTAAAGCATTTCATCTCTTCTCCTGCACTCCACGGCAGTGGGCCATGAACTAGTCACTAGAAAATCACAGAAAAATTTAGCTTTAACATGTCCAAATAGTTTAGCACAGCAGGATGGTAAGAGAGATCAGTAATTAGCAGTTTTCTTTACTGTTCCCTATAAGCATAGTGGAACATTTTCTTGCACTTACTGTGAAAAAAATGTTAGATTATAAAGTACAAAATCCTTAATCTGTTGATTTCAACTGGAATCTAAAATATTACATGTGCACATGATAGCCTTCCCCTAAAACAAAATATTATATAAGAATTTGCTTGACTTTTTAGCTCATGCAACTGTTGGATAGCTCTCCAGGCACAACCCTCTCCCCCCCCCCCCCACCAGCCTTAAAAATTGGTAGTTATGAGTAAAAAAACCTGCACCTTTCTAGTGATTTCAATCTTAAATTAAAAAGGAGTGCCAGGAAAATAGAAAGGGGAAGTGGAATAAACATTACAATTCCAGAAGTAATTTTTGCCTCCCCTTAACCACCAGCTTCACAGTATATGCAAACATTAGAATACCTCAAAAATACCCTGGATGTCTTCCCCCTCCCTAAAGTAACAAAGCAAAATATTTTTAAGTACTTCATTGCAAGACACAGACTATAAAGATATAGGGACAGCAACAGAAAATGTCACAATGTACATTTTTTATTCTCCCTCCTGTGGTCAATATACTTCTCTCATATTTTCCCGGATAGAGCTAGAACTCCTTCACCCACTGCTAAGTGTCATGAGGCATATAAAGAGCCAAATTATTCCTTACTGAGGGAAAACACACTCATGTGCTTCTAGAGAAGACTGGGTTTGTGGTTGAGATGCAGGGTGGGAAATCAGGAGATCTATGTTTTGTTCTTAGCACTCTCAGTGACTTCCTGCATGACCTTGTAAAAGTCACTAAGGGATATTTTCTTCAGGGCTCTTAGGTGGGTTCACAGTGGGGAAGTACAAGAAGTTTTCCTTTTACCAGCCTTTTGTGGCCTTTGTTAAAGAGTTGCAATCCTTGGAAAGTACAGGCAGGATCTTCTCCTTGCTGGTGTTGGGAAGCAGCGTTCCCGCATGCACGGCCACGCAGGTGCACTCATGCCACGCTGCCAGGTGCACCTGCGCAGCTGCACACACTGCACAGCTTAGAGGGAACACTCTTGGGAAGCCCAGGAAGGAGGGGCTTATTCCTGACACCTTCTGTGCTATTACAGCAGCAAGTGAACTGGTGCTGGAGGGGAATAAAATATACTCTATAAAGAGGTGAGGTAGTGCTGCATGGCAGGAGCTCCTGAATGGCTTGCTTCTTAAGGAAACTGTCTAGTCCAGGGGTTGCCAACTGGGGGTATGCATACACCCGGGGGTACTTGAAAAGGCCCTAGGGGGTCCGCATGGGCAAGTGGGGATGGAGCACCACCACGCACCATCCTGCACTGCTGCGCAGGTGCTGCCCGCCCGGCCAGATGCGGGGGACGGGAAGCTCGCACACAGTGACTGCTGCCGCTCTGCATTTGGCCACATACCACCTCTCCTCCCCGACTCCACATCCAGCTGTCAGGGGTACACTGCTCTGTGTCCAGCCGCTGGGGGTACACTGATCTAAAAAGGTTGAAAACTCCTGGTCTAGTCCAATGGGGACAACATTTTTGGCAGGTGTGCCACAAATTAGCCATACAGCCTCCCCCGGTGCCACTCTGATCTCCATCCCCTGCCAGATCTGCTGCTCTGCTTTCTGATTCCTTCCCTGTGTTCCCTGCCTGAGCTGCTGCTTTGCTGTCTGCTTCCTGCTTTATCTGCTGCTGTGCTGCCCACTCCCTCCCCATCTGCTGCATGCCACACATGGAGGCTGCTCATGCCACTGGTGGTACCTGTGCTTCAGTTGGCCACCCCTAGTCTAGTCCATCTTAGTTTCCTCATCAGGGAAATTATTACTGCTCAATGGGGGTGTCACAAGACTAAACCAATTAACATCTATATTGATAATTAATTAATAATGGAGCCTTGTAAAGGAGTTGCAGTCTGCTGAAGCACTCAGGCTACTAGTTTAAACCAGTGGAAGAAAAACAAGGCATTCTCAGTGAGGGGTCCTTGATGCTGGAACTGGTCTTCCTCCTACCTTAATCCTCTAAAGTACAGATTTTGTGACCTTCAGAGCATGCTGCAAGACTCTTCTGTTTTTCTAGGCTTCATATGGGTAAGTGGGCTGCCCAGAGTTTTGGGGTAGTTTTCTGGGAGTGGAGTTGGTCTTATTGCTTTATTGAGCTACCTATTTAATTATGGTTGTAAGGCACCCAGAGCTCCAGATGGGCATATTTATAAATAAAAATAGATAATTGCTGATGCAAATGTGGGTTCACATGCACATTCCCACACATGTTTTGTACACAGACACTTCATTAAAATGCATGAGGCCTTGAATAAGGTTTTTTTAAAAATCTATATTTGCATTGCACCATATACATACAATTTGCTTTTTCATTTCCAAAACTCCAGACATTGGATCTGTACTGTTATCAAGCTTTTGTACTTGGGCATGAACAAGTTATCCATGTGGCTTATTCTTTTCCTTAAAGTGAAAATTCAGTTTCTTCCATGTTCACTGAAGAAATTCTGTGAAGATGCCACATGAAAAGCCCTCCAAGCAGCACTGAATCTTTGCCCTGTTCTTCCTTTATAGAGGAACTAGGAGTGGGAGAATATTAACAGCATTGGCCCTTATAAGCTATATGCCAAGATGAGGATCATGGACTACAGTGTAGTTGGGCAGCCCCTCAATAGGATCAAGATCTCTGTTCCCTGAGGAGTCTTTATGTCAATGGGCAATGGTCTTGACTACATGTTGTAGTTAATGCACTATAATAGAGGGTACAATTTACAGCACCCTAGCCACTTCTTACTAATACACAGTGTAGATGCTTTTAGTATGTACCAGGAGTGTCCACATGGGGTGTTACCCATAGTACTCCATAGTACCCGGTAGGTAAGCCGGTAGGGAAATACATGGTGCCCGAACGAGGAACTAACAATAGAAGGATGGGGGTGAGGAGGGGAACGCAACTAGGTTACAGGCGATACAATGTTAGCCAACTAAGCCTGTGGGTACATACAAGTTTAGGACTATCCGAATGCCTGGGTGTGTAAGAATTTGCAAGGCTTAGGACACCCAAAAAATGACACACCCCAACTAAAGTTAGTTTTAATTGAACAAGAACTAACTTTAGATCTGCATGGGGTTAACCCAGCTTAATGACCACTTGCATACATTTCCAAAATAGCCATTCTACTCAGCCCCAGGGCTATGCTATTTTTAACCTCCCTCCCCCAACCCTGGCCAAATTATTTTTACCCCTGCCCCCTGATAAGTCCATCCCCCCAGACCAGGCGGCCCCTACCACAGACCCACAGACCCACAAACCACCCCCCAGATCCACCAGCCCTCTCTCACACCCACCTTACTCACTTCCAACTTCCTGCACCTCCTCCTGGCAATCAGCTAACATTTGCACACGGAAATTCCAACTCAGGTTTAGGCAACTTAAACTAATTCACCTAAACATGGGAGGGATCCTACAAATGCTTGTTCTCACCCTAAGATGCTGTCTCTCAGAGTGCACTAACTCCTTGTGTAGACAAGCCCTATGTCTCCAACATCCTCCATAATGAATGTCACTTCCACAAACACATGCCCTTGGGGTAGATATTTTTCAGGAACTCTATGCACAGTTTCCTTTGTGCTCTGTTTCCCTTCTGCAGAGGTTACTGAGACAACTAAATAGTTTTTTAAAATCTTGCATGTGATTTTAAGCAAGTATGGCAACATGCCTAATTCTCTGTTGGCTTGAATCCTGCCCAGTCTTTTACACCTGCAAAACGAGCCTGAAACCCGGGCACTCTAAATTCTTCACTCATATCATGTATTATGTACTCTCTTTGCACAAGAGCAAATGAGTACACAGTGCGCAAGGCAGTGAACAATCAGTTCCACAGTTTTTTTGCTGCTGTGTGATATGGCGAGAAGGCAGGAGGGCAAAATATAGTTGGAGTTTCACTGGTGTAAATCCAGGGTTACACCAGTGAAGTAACAATATCCCAACAGTTAGGGCCTGCTTGTACCATTCTTATTCTTATTCAGTGAGGCTATTCATGCAGCAAGAATGGTAGAACTGGGTTGAAAATTATTAAAGTATGGCTCCTGCTTTTACAACCACTTTAAACATACAATTGATCTAGTCTAATAGAGTTTAAAAGTTCTAAAACCTGATTCTGATCTGTTGCTGGTGTAATTCCTTTGAGTCCTTTGGAGTGACTCCTGTTTCACAGTGGAGTAACTGAAACTGGAATCATTCCCTCAATACTGAAGGAGAAAATTTTATATTCTAAATGCACAAGTCAGTTAGGGCCTAATTCAGTGAACCTTTCCTACTAGGAGTAATGTTTATTAAAGGGAACAGTCATTTTGAAGATATTAGTTTGCAGGATTTGGACCTTAAGTTTATATGTTTTGCCTAGGTTCTCTACACAAACACACACGCATACAAATTGCAGAAATGCAAATATTACAGTGAATGTTCACTGATGAATTTGAAAGTACTATATTTAAATTTCCTTTCATGAAGTGATGGAAGAGATTAAGGAAACATTGTCTCTCATCTCTTATACCACTGATTGAGTTGAAAAGGCAATGCAAGCTTTAGCTGAATTTTCATCTCCTGGGTTATTATTAGCCTTTTAAAACAAATATATTCACAACCTCTGCTGCAGGTTTAAATGATGCTTTAAGACTTTTGCTGACTTCTGCTGTTGAAACACAAGCATACACAGGACCACGTATGTATACATAAAGGGAAACAGAGACTGTGTTTATATATGCATGTAGTGAGCATTCTATACTGAGAAAAGGAGGAAGAGATTGAAGAAAAGGAAGTTTTCTATCTTCATGCATGCTATGCATACACACACATAGATTTTACATAAGGAGACAAAGATATCTTTATCTACATGATATATAGACAAACAGACTGACTTCAAACTTGCACTTTCCGTGTGGATTTTTTTCCCCCCAACTCCGGGTACTGCTTTTCAAAATTGCCTCAGGCTACAGTACAGCACCTCAGATCCCCAAGGCCCATTGCCTGGCTCCTAATAGCCACTCTCCATCTGTGTCACACGAACAGCTGATGAGATAGCTCCAGTGTCTGTATTTTGGAGAGCACATCCACCCAGGTTAAAATGCTGGGGTTGCCAAGGAGCAGTCAGAAGCCATTAGTGTTTGTGAGAATTTGCCTTGCAGCAGTTCCTTGGCATAGTGGAAAGTGTGTGTATGTGTGTGTGCGTGCGTGCGTGCGCGCCCGCGTGCGTGCGTGCCCACGTGTGTGCGTGCGTGCACAAGAGAGGTAAGGGTGGGACAGGAGGAAGTTCTTTTTAAATATCCAACAGTTTGAAAGTAATTGGTTTGTTACAATGTATAGGATCTGGCATCACTCCTTTGATTATTTTGCTGCCATTTGACTCACCTTTATTTATCATTAACAGAAGCCAGAACGAAAAAGAGAGCAGTGACTTAAGGGTCTTGCTCTGATGTTTGGGCAGATGGAAGGGAACTGCTCTGCCTTGGGGCAGGGTGGTTGTAATGAAGTGGCCTGTCAGTCTGTAAATAGTGAGGGTCATCTCTTCCATGTGATGGAGGGTATCACATTGCAGTGAAAATGGAAATGTCAATAAAATTAATCTGCCAGCTCTTTGCTGTGGCTTTTCTCTTTCTCTAGTCTGAGATGTTTGGTTTTTATCAGAGGGAAGGAAGTGGAGGAAGGGTGAGTGGGCACAGGGGGGTAGATGAAGCTGAAATAAAAGTTTTGAAGCAAATGGTCTATATGTAGCAGTCATGTATTTGTTTTAGTAGAACTAAAGAGCTAGAAGAGGCTCTAGGAATTAGCTCGTGGATCTATAGCATTCCTCAGGAAGCTATGGAGCGTCTAGCTCAGGCTACATTGAGCACAGAGTTTATTGTTTTAGGCTTTCTTGGACAAGGTTTTTACTTAGCATGGGATTTATGGCATTTACTGCTAATGAATGTCTATTCTTAAATTACAAAAACCACCGTCTCAGCGCAATTCCCAGATGTCCTTCCAGGACCTCGGCTTCTTAAACACCAGCAGGGAGCATAAACTCTCCACTTCTCTGTTTTCCTCTTTCGTGTGGCTCCGGGCTAATGATGTGTAAGGAAAACACAGCAATCTATAAAGTCTCAGTGCTGTCCCAGTATTCTTCATTTATTTTGCATTTGATTATGCCACAAGTCGGATCTTGTTTCTTTCCTTTTTTTAAAGTTATTAGTTCAAATATTAATGTAGGAATATGGCATATATTGCTGCTCTTGATTGATGCCTTCCCAAAAACAGGAAGACGTGCTCGTATGAATTTTAAGAAAGTAGGGGTCCTGCAATGCCTTGCCAGAAGAGTTTTTCAGATACATAATTTAGATGCCCTCCAGGCAGGCTTTCAAGGCATTTTTGCTGGAGGGCAAGAAAAAATAACTATGACTGTTAAAAGTAAATGATTTTTGCTAATGCACAATTAATGCCAGGGAAAAGCACAGAAGAGAAAGATGTTGGTGGAAAGTTCTGATTAAGTGAGCACCCTACCTTGATGTGCATCTTTCTTTTTTAATGATAATAATCACTGATGCAGAGACGTGAAAGTTTTTATGCCATGCAACTGCTATGTGAAGGGTCATACAAGGTGTACATGTGTGCGTGTGCACACGCACGCGCGCGCGTGTGTGTGTGTGTGTGTGTGTGTGAGGTAATAGTTATGGGGAGGGGCTGAGATAGCAGTGTGTTATGTGCACTGAACAGTGACACAGTTACTGTCACCTATGCAGAGGACCTAGAATATATAGACTACAGAACATTTAACTTGATTACTTACAGTATGTATTCAGTATGGTTGCAGGGATGCATTTACAGTGAATGGGTTTTCTTGGGGCAGGTTTTCCCACATTGAAACCCATAATTGACAAAGAGCTATTGCACTATGTCAAGCACACAATTATAATTGAATTAATGATATGTGCATGTGTGAGACACAAAATTAGTATTTGGAGAGACATGGTTTCTAATTTTTGCATATTTGTATTCACAATCGTATTTAATGAGGAAATGCATGTGCCTGGTGTTCTATCAAATCAAAATAAAGTTGCATTAGTGTTCCACTAATAAATTATACTTTTTGGTTTCTATTTCTTGATTATTATGTATCCTTCCCTCTGTTTTATTCTTTCTTTTAGGAGATGGTTTAGACAACAGTGTAGCCTCACCTGGTACAGGGGATGATGACGACCCAGACAAGGACAAAAAACGTCAGAAGAAAAGAGGCATTTTCCCCAAAGTAGCAACAAATATCATGAGAGCATGGCTTTTCCAGCATCTCACAGTAAGTGGAGACCAAAAACAAAATAGATACCTGTTTAGCTGCTGAATAAGTTTTATTCATTATTATAGATCATTTGCCCCCAAAATTTTCTGGAGGGTATTAGGGCTTAGTTAATGCTAGTATTTTTTCTAGAGGTTGTTGTTTTTTTTAAACCTTGGCTCTTGGAATCATGACAAATTAAGAATCTGAATATACAACACAAGATCTTATCAAGAACAATACCAGTCTAGAGGGTAGCCATTTTGCTTTGCATTCCAGCAATTCCAATATTCCAGTAATAAAAACTGTTTTGAAAGATTTTAAAGATAAAAGGGGATTTTGCATTTAGATTATAATACATATAAATGACAAAGGATGGGTGATTCTGCCCTCCAGACTGGATTACTGTTGGCGTCTGTTTACGTAAAAGTGTGCATGTGAGGAAGAATGCAAGTTTCTCAGTCTATGTATTCTGATTTACAGTGAAGGATGCAAGAGAAGTCAGACAAGCAGCTTGCAAGCTTGTCATGTTAGTTTGTATGAGCAATATGGAAGGCTTATAGGTTCTCTAATTCCTCTGTTCTGTAAAATACAGATTAAAGCACCTTTTTTTAGCTGTGCTTCAAGT
Source organism: Alligator mississippiensis (assembly GCF_030867095.1). Classification (NCBI taxonomy): domain Eukaryota; kingdom Metazoa; phylum Chordata; order Crocodylia; family Alligatoridae; genus Alligator; species Alligator mississippiensis. The sequence goes on from NC_081825.1 coordinate 246,105,834, forward strand.
CCATTAACTTAAAAGCTAGCCATATTCACTTCTGGGGGAAAGAGATTAAATATGTGAAAAAGCAACACTTTTATTAACAATCCATCTTTATCTTCCTGTTTGCAATGGGTTTTATGTGTTGGTGTACTGTTGACTATTAGAGCTTCACTTAGGCATCAAAATACATTTCTAAAGAAGACCCAGGAGCTCTCTTGTACTATATTAGTCATATGGAAAAAATGGAAAATGGTAAAATTATCCACTGATTTTTTCCCCCTTGCTGTTAATTTGTTTCCCACCCAATCTGTTTGGGCTAACATCTAAAGAGATTATAGGCTTCAAATAAGGGTTTCTTTGCAATTCCTAAAGTTAGACATTTTCATAGCAGCTGACATTAGTGTCATGATTCCAGGACAAGGTACCCCTATTATTTATGGTATGGAACTGCTCTGCCGGTAGAACAGCTAAAGTGGGGAGAAATAGATCAACATTTCTAAACCATCATTTTGATGTAAGAACATTAGTAGCAAACTAAGGTACATTGATCTGGCTTGTGGGGTCAGGATTAGCTAAAATAGCCAGTGTCTTTGCTGGAGTAGTGGATATTCTTGCCTCCCAGCTATGGCCATTTCAAAGGTCAGGTGCCCTGTACCCACTTGGCTCAGAGGAATTAGACAGAACATGAGTCTCTGGGCTGATTACTTAACCAAAGACAAAATAATGAGTCCTAAGCAAATACTGACTAATTGAAAGGGCTGTAAATCCATTACATATTGGTCAGGGATAATCAGGAGTATTTAATCACTTTTATCTATTCAGGAGCACTGAAGCTGCAACAGCAAAGCCCTGAACCTTGCCATGTGCTTATTATTCTCATCATTATCAAAATTACTTCACAGCTGTTCTTTGCTACATCACCTCAGCTGGAGATTTACTAACCTGTAAAATGTTTTTAATTTGGAAGTCGAGTGAGTGTGAGTGGAAGGTTTTTCATATTTAGCTGTAGGGTATCTTTAGAGGAGTAATGCAGGGAAACAGCTAAAACTGGGGGCCACAAATAGTCCATTTTCTTTTCTGCAACACTGTATGTTCATTTCCTTCACTGGCAGTAAGTTTGCAATATCTGGGTTTTCTTCTTTTTTCCTTTCTTCCTTGTGTGTGCACTGAAAGCATTCAACACATGCTTACTAAACAATCAGCTGCCGCTCACTTATCTTGAGGAAAGTCCCCCTAGCTTTGCCTTTTTTTAATTCCCCCTCCCACCATGTGCTTCATCTCAGATGAATTGAGGAAGTTCACCAGCTTTGATGAGGATGGCCATGCAAAAAAAACAACCCCTAAAAAAACCCAACCTTTTACCTTCCAGGTTTTAATGAGTTTGCAGGTGCTGAAAGATTTACTGTGCTGTAATTCTCAGACCTGAGAACTGATAATGGAGACCCCTGACTAGTGCAATGTAAATTCAGAAAGATTCTTGCCATAAGCACACACACAGAAGGAAGAAAACTCTTTCTTTTAAAGATCCCTCGCCTTTTCTCAAATTAGTTTATTCATTCAAAGTGCAACACCAGCTCTACCAGAGGGGAAATCTATGATGTACAGAGTATTGTTTCAAGTAAATTTCTTTACAAAAGGAATCCATGATTCAATGTACATTCCTTCATTACTACTCTAACCTTATTCCAAATCAGTTTGTCCCTCTTTTGTGCTGTATGACCTGTTCTTGTATTACAATAATCCCCTGATGTCCCCTTTTTTCTTTCTTTTTTTTTTTAAAGAAACTAATTGAATTATCTCATTATTTTAATTTGTTAAGCAAATGTATTTTACATCTCAGGATGTGTTCTTAAAGAAGGGGCTGCTTAGGCTTTGCCCCCTGAATGAGCCATTGGTGCATTTTGACATTCATGCATTCATTAAGAAAAGGAACATAAAAGACCTCTGGTTGTATTTTTTTTTCAAACACCCAACCAGCATGGAGCAACTTTTTCCATAAGCCACAGGGGTCTCTCTACATATGTTCTCAACTGCAAGCCATTGTCACCTATTCTGAATACCTCAAAAGGACAAATAAAATACTAAAGGCCAACTGTAGCAATTGTTAGCTGTTAGTCTCAATATGACAAAAATCATTAACCTCTGGTTTTCCTGGAAAAAGAAGCAGTTCCAGTCCATCTCTAACAGTTCTGACTAAGCTCACAGATTCCTTTAGGCTGCCAAATTTAAGGGGAAGTTAAATCAGTTCTAAGTAACTATATTTATTTATTACTTTTCTTTAAAGATAATGCTACCTTTTCCTTATGCAATATTCAGGTTTATTTTATAAACCTCTAAGGTAACTGACTTTAAAAACTGAACTGTTTCTTCATAGAAGCTTAAGTGGCTTTTTGAAGAGAGACAGGTGCTTAAACTCTGGCATGGAATTAATGTATCCTACAGATTTTTTCAAATTTTTCTTCTTCACTTGTCACCTTTTCCATTTTGCAGAAACTTTAATTATATTAGAAGTAAGATACACACACGTGGTTTTGTTGATAGAAATCATATGCAAAGAGTAGAAGCTTCTATCATTTTTTGTTCAGTTATTGAGATCTGTCTTACATTTAGAATTACAACAGTACAGGAAGATGAAAAGATCTGAGGATGAATTGGTTGGAAATGTATATGCTTTTTCTGGATAATGTCCAGTGTTTGAGAAAGTAAAGGAAATCCTAGTCTGGTAGTATAAGCTTTTCAATAGTACATAAAGATTATGATATCAGAAAGGTAAACCTGACATTAAGGCTGTTTTTATTTGACTTCAAAGATAGTTAAAGAAAAGAAACAGCAAGAAATCTGACCCAAGCCGAGAGTTTATTCATAGCCTTGGAAAACTCTTTTTCCTCCATGCCAAGGAGTCCTTAGTACACTCAATTAGCTGCTCAGACATCTCTGCTTTCCTCCCTCAAGTGCTCCCCTATTTGCCCTGCAAAGAACATATTTGATCATGGAATGAAAACAGGAAGTGCTCAGACACAAAGACACCCCTTGCTCACATCAGTTTTGAGCTAAAGGTTTTCTTATTAACAACTATAAGGGGGAAAATTCTGTTTTAAAAGGGTAGAGGACCTTTAAAAATCTACATACATAATCAGAACAGAATGTAGTCATAAAGGACATAATTATACTATTCCATGGACATGTACCTTTGGCAATTCATTCAGCAGCAAAAGATACTAAGAGCTATACTTTTAGTTCATTCACTGTTTCATCTTTTTCCTCTGGTGTAGAGCTGGTAAAACAGAATATGCACTTGCCTTAGTGGCACTTATCTGGAAGGATCCCCTTTGTTAAAGTTCCTGTTTGCTACTGTTCCTTTCCTTAAAAGTGTAAGGATGTGTATTTTAACTAAAAGTACAATTACTGCCTTTTTGTTGACTGAAGCTCTGGCCGTAATATCTTTTAAAACAATATAGGGGAAATAGGGCAACTATGATGTTTGGATTTTAAAAAATTACATCCATTTCCTTCTTAACCTTGTACAGTTCATGGACCAAATTCAGGGTTTTGGAGTAAATCATTTAATTTCAACTGAATGGATGAAATAGACTAGAATTCTTTAGTTTGACTAACATCTGGATTATCTGCGTGTATAAGCTTTGCATGGCCTATGACATACAGGAGATCAAACCAGATGATCTGACGGTCCCTTCTGGCTATAATATCTATGAAACTGATTTACCCTTGGATTTACATTGATGTACCTGAGATAACAATCGGGGTTATATCTATTTGAAAGGATTTGATCACCTAGTTGTGTAAGTATCTCTGTGGAGTTACTGTATGGTAGTCAATATTTTCATTATATTTAATCTCTTGGTTAGGGGGCTGGACCCAATGATCTCACAAGGACCCTTCCAGCCCTAATGTCTATGGAATCTATGAAAACGATACAACAGAAATCCTATGGCCAATACCACATTTAACATTTGGGGTCAGACAGCTCCTATTCACTTCAACACACCACTCTGCTAAGGATTTGTGCTGAAGGATTTATTTATTTATTTATTGGGGGGGGAGGGGACTAGCAAGACATCTGTCGCTCTACTTAAGTGAAAAAGTAGAGCTGTAGCTTCAAGATAAATCTAGATGCCTGCTTGAGGAGAAGGAGGAGAAACATCCGCCACCAAGTGCTTCCTAGTAGCTTCATGCTTCATGGAGAGTTGCCAATTAAAAAAAATCCATGAATTAAATTGGGAAGGGATAAACTGGGAAGCCCATGAAAATGGAGGGGTTTGGTGGGTGTTCCACTGAATTTTAGTTCTTGTATGAATTGTGACCTATCTTTATATATATACCAGTGAAGAAGAACAGAAAGATGGAAGGGGTCCCCATATTGGCCTATACAGGCTGACCTGTATCATGGGTCATAGAAGTAGAGAATAGCAAGCTTAATGAAGCTGCTGTTTCCTCTTCTGTGCAGGTAAGGGGGGAGGGAATGGGAGGAAAGTTAGTCAGAATGTGATGCCAGGTCTGCTTGTATGATAGTATCACTGTAAGCTTCCCATAACACCTGGCTTGTGGCAATGCTATAATTTAACTCCTAGTACTTTGAAAAAATCAACTAAGGATGAACTAACAAAATAATTAAATAAACTAACTAAATTATAATCATACTCTATGCATTATTATTAATCCCAGTTTTCTACATGAATAACCTGTAGGTGAAAAGGTTAAGTGACTTGACCAAAGCCCTTGAAAAAATAAGTATCAAAATATAGTGTTCATTTAATTTTAGTTCTGTATTCAGTCCACTAGATCATGCTGCATAACTATTGATCTGCACGGATTGTTCAACAGAGAATCTGGCTTAGCTGGGAAGTGGCTGGCAGCTGTTGTAAGTCTTTATTATTGTTCCTATTTGGTTACAGCAATGCCTATGGTCATTTAGGGACCCATTGTGCTAGATGCTGTAGGCACACCAGAGTAGTCTTAGCTCTTGGGTGAACAATAGAAGCCTGGACAAAGCTGTAAAAGAATGAAGATGGGAATCTTCGCCAAATGATGCTACCTTCTCCTACAATGGTTCCAAAAGATCAGTCCTAGGTGAACATAGAGTACATAGTGAGCATCTTGTGATCTTTAGTTGTCAAATAGGTGCCAAAGTTTCAACCTCAAGGATTGTCATTTTTAAGGTTGCCGCCTCAAAAGAAAACATTGAAATATTTGTTTTGTTTTAAAAATGGAATTTGCGATTAGTCTTGACATTTCTACATCTACCGTCCCTGGAACAGGGGACACAGGGTCATGGGGCTGTGGGCCTCAAAAGCTAGCTCTGTCTCTGAGTGGTTAATTTAATCATCGTTACATAGACATCTGCTATTTCTACTTAAAAATTGATGCTTTTGTGACACAACGATCCATCTATTTAGTACAAAAGCCTTAGTGATTAAATTAAGAAAAAACATATTTTTGTTAGTCCATGTAGTATAAAAGTGCCATACGGTCTTGCACGGACAAAAAATTGAGAGAGAGAGAGAGAGAGAGAGAGAGAGAGAGTTTTAAGCTCTGTATTGTTTTCTGCTAGCTGGAGGAAAACATCTGTGAATTGTTTGAACTGAACCTTACCAGGGACTGTCTGAATCTGTGTCATCTCTGTTTAATTTCAGGAAATGATGTCACAGTACATTAAATAACAAAGCTGTGTGATTTATTTTTACTTGTACATGCTGTCCTAAGCATTTCTGTTACACAGCAATGTTTTCAATTAACTGTAAGCTTGCACTTTTAAAAATATATTCCATAATGCTTTTTTGGGGTGTGGGGATGGTTGGTGTTTTTAGGGGGTCACCAAGGTTCAGGGCTGTCTAATGGCTATATGCCCATTTGTCATGTGGTTATTTGTACTTGGGACTGTGTGTCAGCACTGTTATATCACCCATGGCAACCTCCAGGCCTGTTGGTTTGTTACAAAGCATGTCTGTGGAAGAAAAACTAAATATTCTAAACCTATCAGTCAAAAGAGCTATTAGATAGTTATAGTGAGGCCTACATACTGTAGCTTCTGCCTTTAACAAACTTTCTGCACTCCCCCTTCTTCTGTAAAGAATAGAGGACATAAGTCAATTCTGTCTGCCATCTGTCGCCTTTTTAGCTGTTCCTCAAATTAAAGAGACAGTCCAAAATTGAAATAATCTGATAGAAACATAGAAACCTCATGTGTAAATTATTATATTTGCATTTGAATTTTAATTTCTTGTATTATTTTGAAGGATATCTTTATTGTATTTCTTTGGAGATCAAATATATTATGTGTTTCTACTTTAAAAATAGCATTCTCAGGAATGTTGTATTTACAGTGTCACGGAGTTGTTATCTGGTAAGAGTTTAAGTTATATATAGGGTGAAATTCACACACACACACACACACACACACACACACACACTCTCTCTCTCTCTCTCTCTTTCTCTCTCTTCCTCTCTCCCCATTCCCCAGTAATCAAGCCTTTTTCACAGCATTTTGCAGGGGCCGAGAAGACTAAATGTCCTGTCCCATTTCCACCCACCCTCAAAGTAGATGAGGGTCTGCAGTGAAGCCCTTTTGTATTCCTATGAGGATGATTTGGGTCTACATAATAGACTTGTTCTAGGCCTGCTATTATACACCAGCCAATTAAATATCAGCTTGTTGCCATCTACCTCTTCCATGCAACAGTCTTCCTCTTTTGCTACTCTGCCTGCATTTCCTCCTCCTCCCTAAGCAAAGGACAGCATGAGACTTAAGTAGTGCAGAGTCTTGCTCAAGCCCTCTGCAGCTGGGTGAATTTCATTAATGTGGCATATGAGGTCACCCATTGCCAAACCATCAGGCAACATGGCTAGATGAGAGAAACAAATGTTATTTCCCAATTAAACGTTTTACATATAATTTTCAAACAAGGAATTACCGAGAACAGATAGTAACTAAAACCATGTGCACCATTGATTGAAATACCTCAGCTGAGCAAGCTAAGGATAGTGGCTTAGCCAAAGCTATGATCAGCCAGTGGTGTTTTCTGGTGGTTCTTGTTAGGTAACAAAAGCACTGCAGAGTCAGAAATCCAGCACAGGAATTAACTGAAAAAGAGAGAAGAAAGAATATGAAGGTCCAAGCAATAAAAGCCCTATAATAAATATAAAAAGAGAAAAGTCGCCACAAGAATTCATTCATGTAGTGTTGAGACTTCAAGGATTGTAAAGTAAAAGGGGATTTAACTAAAATGTATGCAAATGTGAATATCCAGCTGTTTAAAAACTCCAAGAATGCTGTGCTATTAAACACTGTGCAATGCAGTCTGTGACTATTAAGGTTACAATTGACTAGAGGTCAAAGTTCTTCTGAATATCTTGAAGTCATGCTATTTTCTACACTATGTAATAGAAAATTAATAGTTTCTATATTTCTATACAACCTTTATTTTTTTCTTTCTATGGAAAAATATTGCTGTTATTTGTGTAAAATGATACTGTCAGTTTAGCCTCAGTAAATATTTATTTAAAACCATCTTTTCAAGATCTATGAACAGAGTAATTGGTTTTAAGGAAAAGTTTTTTTGTAAAATTAGAGCTATATTGTAAAATATGAGCATTTCTGCAGCCTGCATGCACAGTTCCAGAATGACTATGAAACAGAGATGTGTATTCCCATTGCTACTTAATGAAAAGAATAGTTTATGGCAGATAATATTACTTTTGGTTTCATAGAGTTTGCCTTAAGTTAGGGCACTCAGAATCCCAATGAATTACATATTTCAGAGTTGATTGGCAACAGTTGTTTACACTAGCCAAAGAAATCACTGGGAGCTTTAAGGGTTTATTATTGTCTTAAAACATAATAGCAAAACTGTTTTCATGCTTTTACATTGCTATTTTTATTTTTAACTGCTAGTCCCAAATCTGCCAGAACTATTTTGAGTTGTTTTGTCTAATAGTGGATGATAGGTTGTCATGTTACTGTATGATGGCATAAAGATTTTTTTTAATCTTGGTTTTACCTTTTATTATGGTATTTCAAAGCAACTATTTGTAGCATTTGACTGCCATGCCCATAAAATGTTTAACACCTCATGACACGCTATTGTAGTCTGCAGACAATGAATCGGACTTTTTTAGCATAGTAAAAAATGAACTATATGTTTTAATTTACTATTTAAAAAAATCTCTAGGAATTTATTTGCTTGTTTCCAAGGAAATTTGATTATCATCTGGATTACCTTCTGCTTAGACTGAAGTACATTTTAAGTGGTTCCTGAATATTTTAAAGTGGAAAATATATTTGCCTAAGTTGAACAGCAAAGGCAAAACTGCTGTTCACTATTTTGCTGCACAAAGAGAGGAGCTATTTTGTAAGATGGCAAACTACTCAAGAGTACTCTGAATCATGTTATACAGATTTCTTTTTTTGGCAGTGGGGGGTGAGAGTGGGTGGGAAGGGGGAGATTTTGCTACAGTGTTACCTGATGTTCAATAAAGTTACACTGGCCTTTATTAAAACAACTTTTCTTTTTTCCCCAAGGGGGCAAAAATCAGGTTTAAATTCTTTGTGCTAAAACATTTGTAAGAAATTCTCAGATTAATGCCCACTTACATGTGTTATTTGGGTTGTGATATAATTTTAAGGAAGCTTGTTAGCTCCCCTTATTTTAATGGGAACTTTTAGCCCTTATATAATATGTGAGATGAGACAATGCCATACCATTGGCCTTAGTTTTTCATTCTAGTAGACCCCAAAGATTGAAGCTGCTAATCCATAAAGTATATTATATATTTATAAAGACATTAAGGCCTGCACATCTGGTCACAAAGTAAAAAACTTCTATAGTGAATAGGCTGTGTGTAATGTTCCCCTCTCATGGCCAAACCACATACTACTACTACTACTACTATTAATGTGACCTCATGGAGAGTGCAGTGGACTAGTACTCTGGAGACTTGGGTCCCATTTCTGACTTGTTGGGTGACTTGGGGCAAATCATTCAGTCTTCCCCACCAGCTTAATGCTGCTGATCTTTGTGTAAAATACTTTGAGATCTATAGATGAAAAGTGCTCTGTGAGAAGTGAGTATTATTATTAGTGATTAACTGTTCGTAGAAGCCTGTATTTTTGGCTGATGACAGATTGGGGGTGGGGGGGAACAGTGCTTTTACTGGAAAAGGAATCGCATCAATTTGACCTGCCTCCCCAGTGTCTGTATAACTCGTGCGCTTCAGCAGGGCTTTTTGGAGCTTTTATCTACTAGCTGATTCAATCTGTGAAGGTTACTGCGGTGGAATTACTGTGGAGGTCTTTGCAAAGCAGTGGCCTGTATTAGAATTTGAACCCTTTTAGACCTCAAAACTCAGGATCAATCGATCTGGTAGCGAAGCATATAATATACCATCTAGGTGTGTTGTATTCTCCACAGCCTACATTACAGATAACAGCATTTTATTGCAACCAGCTGTTTCAGCACAAATGGTAAAGGCCTTTTTGTTTGTGGAGCTCTCAGGTTCTTGCCTGGTAGATGGCTTATTGTGGGGATTATATGCAAATAGTAGCGTATGAAACTGCCATGGGCATAATTTTGCCATAGCATTTTAGGGAATATTCCTGGTATAACCCCATTGTACTAAAAGAGGGAACTTTTCAAAATGTATCCATCTTGGAACGGTCAGTAAGAGCCTCTTGAGCATTCTCGGTGGGGAAATGGTGGTTCCCTCAACCTCAGGTACACCACTGAGGTTGAGGGAAGTTAAATACTATCCTAGCCACCAAGCTGGTGGGATATATCTATGGATATCTATCTATAGATCTATCTAGATAGATAGATAGATAGATAGATAGATAGATAGATAGATAGATAGATAGATAGATAGATAGATAGATAGATAGATAGATCCCACCAACTTGGTGGCTAGGTTAGTATTTACTAGGATAGTATTTACTAGGCCAAATATACAGTGGTGTACCTGAGGTTGAGGGAACCACCATTTCCCCACCAACCACCATTTCTATTATCTGGAGAGACAGAGAGAGAGAGAGAGAGAGAGAGAGAGAGAGAGAGAGAGAGAGAGATTGATGAACCTGGAGGAGTTGTGCACTTAATACTGCATACTATTTTCACTGGCATGAAGGGAATGGTCAGACTAAAATGGGTAGAATAGCAACAACTAAAGTCATACACTAGCTTCAAAGAGTCAGCTGTTTTCCCTTATTAGTGACATAGGAATTTGCTGAAGTAAATTATGACCTTCAGAAATTTTCCTACCCCTGCTCTCTCCCTTAACATGCATCCAGGTATTTCCAACCTGTCTCTTCCTCAAAGCTTGAATAGGTTAAAGAGGGAGAAGAAATTTGGAAGGAGCAGGGTGCATCCGAGAGAAGAGTAAAGGACAAACAGAGCTAGCTTTGCTTTAAGAAGTTTCCATGTCTAATGGTGATCAAGGAAGGACAGGTTGGGGACTGCTGTAAAGGTCACTTTTACATCTGTATGTCAGCTCCTCAGTGCAGGAGTAGCTAATAATGGGAGAGCCCAGGAGGAGCTGGCTTTAGGGGAGGGCGACATGGGCAATTGCCTAGGACACCATGGTCAGGTGGGTGGGGGGAGGGAGGGCACCACACACATGCACGCACACATGAGTAGCCCATGCTCACAGCAGTGCCCAGCCCAGCCAATCCCTGCCCCAGGCAGGAGGAGCAGTGCTCAGCCCAACCTTGGCCCCCCACCTTCAGTAGCTGCTGAGAAGGAGCTGAGCTGGGCAATGCAGGTGGTAGCAGTAGTGCCTGCCTGCCTGGTGCACCATGCTGCTCTGCTGCTCCATCAAACTGCAGTGCCCCTGCCTGCCTGCCTCTGCCTGCAGAAGCAGGGGGTGGGAGGGGAAGCACCAAAATACAAGTTTGCTCTGGGTGCTATTTTTCCTAAGGCCAGCTCTGAGCCCAGGACAGAAGACAGATCCTATCTACAGGTCTACATCATGGTATCGTTTGCTATTCAACTGTGTATGTGGAGTAAATGATGGAAAAGGAGTCATAACTGGAGATACCCAGAGATGTGGGGTAAGAAGAAAGTTGCATGCCTAGATATTTAGGATGGGTGGAAAAAAGAGTGGAGTGCAGAAAGAGGTTATTTCTAAATTGAATGGGGGAACAAGCTTAAATTCGTGTCTCTAGGCCTATCTAAATATTCCTAAGCACCTGGAAGGTACTCTGTAATTCCAGTCAGAAAGAAACATTCAAGAGATGCCTTTTGAGTACATATGAAACAACGAAAGCAGACAAATTGGAAAACAGATTACTTTTTTGAAAAAGAAAGCTGGGGGGGGGGGGACACGACCCAAAACTATTTTTAATTGCTGGCATCCCTAGTTACTGCTGCAGTAGAATATTTGAAGTGTTTTCTCCTTGCTCTCAGTGTTGTTTCTGTTAATTTGCACATGAAGATTTTACTGCATGAGGTAGCCTCTCTTAGGAAAAGAGACTCTTCAAATATTGGTATGTCCTTTGCTGTGGTTGGTGGGATGGGCTTCACTGCTTGAGAATGATCATAAGGAACTTACATTGCTTTGCATAATTTACCTACTACATCTCAGTTGTAGACAAGGAGCTTTGTATGTGTGTGTTGCATGCTGTTCACTAAATGGCAAGCAAACATTTCACAGAACAGAAAAAAAATCCCACTGCTTAGAGTGCATCTATGCAGAGTCTTTGCAGACAGTTCACTACTATTATTAATCTTAGCTGTCCTGGCTTTCTGAAACCTGAACTTGTATCCCACAGTGCTCTTGGATGCAAACATACTTCAAAGAAAAAAGTCATTGCCTCCTTTTTTTCCAAGGAGGGTCTATTTAAAGAGAGATAACATTTGTAAGGAGCGGGGGGGGGGGGGGGGGGGGGGGAAGGGATTAAATCCCACTATGAAAAAAAAAACTTGTATGTGCTGTAGGGAGGAAAAAAACACCCTTACAAACAAACAAACAAACAAACAAGACTGGTATTTTACCAGTATGGTTATGAATCAATGTAACTCTAGAGCTGTTAAACTATTACAGGTTTGGCTCCCTGGGTTCTGAATCTAACCCAAACCACTAGCTGGAAATAGGTGATATTGTATCCCCAAAGTGATAGGATTATAATACTCTGCTTCTTTGTAAACAAGAGCTGTAGCAAACTTTTTGCTAGGATTGCAGACTCTTTTAAACAAGCCCCCAGGGCTCATGAGCTTTCTACTCTTTGCCCTGTAGACTCATGCTATGAAGAACTAGCTAGCCTAAAAGAGGCCAAATATCACACAACTGAGCTGGTGGGAAATTCAAACTGTTCTAAGCAAAGAAGTCAATAGAGCTGCTGTAATGAAAGGTAATGTTCAGAGTGAGATCACTGTGTTATGATCTCATGCTGAACATCAAGTTTGTTTTTTTCTTGATGATTATGAAAGTAGCCTGAGGCCAGCCTGGTGAGCGTCTAAGAAAGACATAGAAGGGAAGAGAGGGTATTTGGAGAACCAGAACTTCCAGGGCCTTTGTTCCCTAAAAGTATAAGGGAGACTGAAAGAGAATGAGAAGAAAAATGTGATCTGAACCCCTTACTTTTTAAATGTTTTCTCCTCTTTGCTCCCAAAATGTAAGATTTGAGAGAGAGAGAATGTGTCCTGAATCTGTGAATTAATGTGGGCTGTCAACAACCGTGAAGGAAAGAAATTATCTAAGTGGAGCAAGAGGCTCTAACTTGTAAGAACTGAATTAAGTTAAAAAAAAAGCTGAATACCAGGAAGATTTCCTGACATGGAAATCTTTCAAACTATAGTATAATCCGCAAAGAAAGTTGTGGAAGAGCCATTGTTTAAAACATTGGAATACAAAACTGCAAAAGGCATTGAATAAAATACTGTGAAGAATGATCCTGCCTTACTGGGGCTGAATGACCCTGCATTGAATAAAGATCTTTCATGATTCCCACTTTTACTGTTAATATTGAAGAATTAACAAAATAAAACTAAAATTTAGAGCTGTTTTTACTACGAAACCAGTAATCTCATCAATTTCCTCATCAGTATGTATTATTTTTCTTTTATTTATGTTGAGATTTTTATAATGGCATTTATAGCAGTGGTCTGTAGTTGCAGAAATTCTTATACTCTATGTATAATTAATTGCCAAAGTCAGACTAAAAATGGACTAAATCCTCTAATTAAGATGTAAACACAGCAAATATACTGCACAACCATCACCTCAGGCGAAGGCCTGAGTAAACAGTTGGGAATAATGCTGTGCACTGAAGGTCAACAGACCTGGGCTCTGTCAGGCCAACAAGGGAAGTGAGGTTTAGAGTCAAGGATCCTGCACTGAAAACATTCTCCTCCCAGACATTCTGGCTAGGTACAGACATTCAAAAAGCCTGAGGCAGAATCAATCTAAGTTACATAGTTTTCTGTAAGCAGTGTAGTTTAGATCAGTAGCAAACAGAACATACATTCACCCTTTGGTGGAGAGGCAAATCCGAGACCAGGTTCTGCCATTTTTAAACCAGTCTGTGTGCCAAACTTCAGTTCTGTTATGGGTATAGACCAGATTCCATCACTTATACCAATTAAGGTGTAATCTCTGTACCTGGCTTCAAAGGTAAGGACTGTCAAAACTTGCAAGCCTGTCTCAATTTTCATGATGTCTAAAGGTTTGCTAGACCCCACAAATATTTTGAGCAGAGATGATCCCAAAATGAGCCCCTTCATAACTTAAAGCTCCTGAACTTTGCAGGCATCTGGAGTCAGAACCAAGATTTAGAAAACACATATGACTCCTCTATGAGTCAAATTAAAGCACAGCTTTCAGTACCTTGAAACATTTGCATGGAAAATCCTTAACTGATTTGTTTGCAGCTTAGGCTACAGATCGAATTTAATGTAAAATTAGTGGTTTTGCACAGGAATCTTTTTATCACAATAGGTGAGACTTGACAGTTTCTTTTGCAGTTCATTTCTGCATTTTGTGTTGGTTCTACCCTAGAATTCAAAGTAAAAGTTAGTTTGAAAGCAGGGAGGCAGAATGATCCCAAGAAAATATTGATTCAACACCTGCTGACATAAACTGCTGCATTTCACACACAACTTCACTCAGCCACCAATGAGTAGATCACATTTTAAATTTGAAGTGCAATTCTGCTTTGAAAAATGACATTGTAATAATTATGCTGTGGGGTATCATGTGTGTCCCAATAATTTTTAGGTCAAAGAAGCTCAGTTTATATCTCAAAATACCTACTTTTCACATTATTTGCCTGCAATTTCTCCCTGTGATCTGAGATTAAAACTGGATTCTGCATGGCTCTCCAATTGCTGTATTTGTGTATCTGTTCATGATGCAGATGCCAGAATAGAATTCAGCTGACCCTCCTATATCTAGATTGTTTCAATGTGAGACTAAGAAAAAGTATGAATTGTGCACCACTATAATCATAGAAAGTTTTGTCAGTAAAGTAATTGGTTATAGCTCAGAATACACACAAGGTATAAGTTTAGTGAATAAGGCAGGTTATGTTTTTACATGGTCACTTCTCAGAGTACAACAGCACTTTTAAGTTTTGTTAGTACTATGCTCATTTTGCATCTTTTGCTTGGCGTGACATAGATTAGTGAGCAAGGCCTGTTTGAAAAATTCTTAAGAAATGAAGGGTGAAGTGGAAAAGGTCTCACCGGGGACTTCTTTTTTTTCTGAACACTCCTATTACAACCCCTAATCCTTCCCAAGAATCAGTTGCACTTAAGTCTCCAATGCAGCATTAACAGACAGTGTCTTCTCTAGGACTTTGATATACAATTCAAGACGTACTGACATGGGCAGAGAGAGCAGTAGCTTTATGTAGCTGCTTGTTGAAATACTCCTTGCTGCAAAAGAAATGAGTTCTGACCTTTGCTCTCATCTGAACAGGGAGTATTCTGGCATGTAACTGAGTTTTCCTACTGCTCTTCAGAACTGTAAATAATGTTAGCACACCCTGAATTCAGGGCATGCGGCACTTTACATTACTATTGTGTATCTTAAAATAAACAGCATTGCAAGCTGTTTATTCTGGTGTTACTATGTATGCATTTTTTAAACAGTGGTTACTTAAACAAATGTCTCTGTTCCCACAGCACTTAAAAGCTGGTGTTTGCTCATTGTGGTTTTTGGGTTTTGTCACTTTTGTTTTGATTATTTCTGAAAATCACACTCGGATATAGAAGACAGGAGTAAATTGTACTTCGTCCAAACAAATGCTTCATGTTGCTGCTTTTTCTTTTTTCTGGCTATTCCCATGTTACTAGCAGTAAAAATAATAAAAACATGGGATTAGATTAAATTTGAAGAGCCAATTCTTATCCTCGACTGCTTAATGCAGTTCCTATGGATTCCATTGGAGCCATGCATCCAAAGGTACCAAAAATGTTTTTATATTGGTAGTACTTGTGCCAGTTCTAGTCTGAGAGCAAACGTAAGCATAGGGGACAAAAGCCTACGGCCTGAGATCATGAACTGGGGAGGATCCCCTGTCCTGACACCTTTCCACACCTTCCCTATTCTTTTGTGATCTTCTCTGTGGGTGCACCATGGATATTAGACTTAGCAAGTGTGCAAGGAGGATGGTGTCGTGGGACAAAAGTGGTGAAACTAGTAGCAAAACTTCATGCTACTATTACTTTTCAACCACATGACCTCATTAGCTAGGTACAGACATTCAAAAAGTCTTGAGGTGGAATCTATGTAAGTTATGCAGTTTTCTGTAAGCAGCATAGTTTAGGTTGGTAGCAAACAGAAAACATATTCACCCTTTGGTGGGGGGCACAAATCTTAGATGGGTTCCACCATTTTTAAACTAGTCTATATGTGCCAAACTTGTCTTACAAGTATAAACTGGTTTTGTGTGCCAAACTGCTGCTCTGTTAGAGGTATAGACCAGTTTCCAATCACTTGTCTTATAACAATCAAAGTGGAACGTCTGTACCTGGCCATCAAGTAGTTAATGTGAATCCTCACGTTACTAGAATTGCCCTCTGCCTCCAAATTCATGATGGCAAATGCTGGGACAGTGTGTCTGGCCATGCCCCCGCCCCTGCCACTGGAGCGGTAAGGCAGCAGTGGTGAGGGGGTGGACCCTGACAGGGGCAGCAGCCCCTGTCATGGTGTCCAGGGAAGTGCAAGCCTCTTCCTTGTGGGGGTGCTGAGAGGGGGCTGCACTGAGGGTGGGAGCAGGGTGGCTAGTTGCCACAGCCAATGCAGGGTGAGCAGCAGTGGTGGCGGTGCTGGGAAGGGTGGCTATGGGGACTAAGATGAATTTTGGGGTGGCCATAGCCTTCCAAGCCCCCTCAGTGCCATCACCGCTTAGCACCCCTTAGTCACCCCTCCCACCCCTGCTGCCACCACCACTCACTCCAAGCAGGCTGCAGCAGCTCTGCTTCCCCTGCTCCGGCCTGCAGCACAGCACCCCTTACCAGCAGCAGGGGTGGGGATGTGGCCAGATGGCAGCCAGCATGGCTGCAGTCCCTCAGTAGGAGAGGGGAAAGAGCGGGGAATAAACTCCATCCCTGCCCGCTTCACCTTAGGGGACCATGCCAGCTGGTGTCTGGCCATGCCCCCAGCCATGCTGCTGGAGCAGTGAGGGGGGAGGGACCCTGAAAGGGGCTGCTATGCCCTGGCCAGGCACACCCCAGCTTGGGTCCCTGGCAGGAGAGGGGAGGGAGGGGGAAATAAACTCTCTCCCTGCCCCCTTCATCTTAGGGGGCCATGGTGGCCGGCATCTGGCCATGCCCCCTTCCCTGCCACTGAAGTGGTGAGGCAGTGGTGGGGAGGGGACCATGACAGGGGTTACTGTGCCCTGGCCAGGCGGACCCCAACTGGGGTTCCCCGCAGAGGAGAGGAAATAAATCCCCTCCCTGCCCCCTTCGCCTTAGGGGGCCATACCAGGCCAGCATCTGGCCACACCCCCACCCCTGCTCCTGCTAGACAGCAAAGGGGTGGGGCCAGCCCTGCTCTCTGGAGCAGACAGCAGAGCCCAGCCCAGGGCTGCAAAGTATGCTGGGATGCTGAGAGACTGATTTAACTTAAACCAGGAAGGGTCTGGGACAGAAGTTCCATAAACCAGTTTGACCCCAATTGTTTAAGTCTGATACTACATGCAGACAGATTTATTTTAAACCAGTTTTGGCCATTTTGAAACTGGTTTATGCGCACTGAACTTTTGTTCCGTTACAGGTTTAAACCAGTTTCTGATCACTTACACTAATTTATGTGGAACTTCTGTCCTTAGTCTAAGGGACTGAAAAATAAGAGGTTCTCTCCAACAGGAGACTGTTTCATCATGGGGAGAGTCTAATGATAATATAGTTGGCTCCTCTGCTGCCCATCTCCTGGCTCACAGCCTAGGGATCATGCTAAGGGTGTTACTTGTTGGGAAGGTGCTTGGTGAGAGTGTGCAAACAGTCCTTGGAGCCTATGCTAAACTATACCAAGCACTAAGTTAGTCTCTAGCCAGCCACTGAATTGGGAAGCAAGAAACAGCTCCTTTGCATGTCTTCCTTCTCTGAGCTTGTCTGACTCTATCCCAGCTATGCAGTTGGTCCAATAAAAGATATCACCCTAAAAAAAATCCCTGCCCCGTTCCCTGACACAGGTGAGAACTGAGCTTTGCTTTTTTTAGAACCTGTGAAAGCTGGCTGTCTTTTTGCAGCAGTAAGTAATCTCTTTACTTAGCTGCTAATTTCTTCATGATTTTAATCGCCCTTGATGCTTAGATAAAATTAGTATTTGAGAAACTGTAAGCAGAGATCTTTTCCAACTTCTTGTGTTTACTATAAACCAGTTTGCCCTTCCTTTAATTATGGCCTACAGAGATGAGCAGGTAAAAGGGAGTCTTTGGCACAAAGACAACATATTTCCTTGTTTGGTTGAACAAGTTGCATGTATTTATATGGGGGGGAGGGCGGGGGAGAGTATAAATGTATTTCTGTTTTAGGCAGGACTAGTTTTTTCAATGATCTGTATGCCACTGCTTTTTCAGAGTCTATCCTAGTTGTTCTCAACCTCACTAGACTCAAGGCACCCCTTGGAAATTTCACTCATTTAATTTAATTTTCACTCATTTTTTGACCAGAGAAAGATAATAGAGGAATTCTCTTGCAAAGAATTCAGAAAGACCACAACAGGTCAGCATGCTTGTGACACTACACTATGGATTTCTATTTAAATCCCTGGATTTATCTTGTGAATTATGTTTGCACATTTAACAGTGCTAACACTGTATGCCACCCCACAGCACCCTTGAAAAGACCCCAAGGCACCCCATGGTGCTGCAACATCCTGATTAAGAATCACTGGTCTGTACCCTATAAACTCCAGTGCTTTCAGTAGGACTTACTGTATAATAATTAAGAATGAGAGACATTAGATGGTCAACAGCAAAGCACTTTGATGATGAGTAGTTTTTCTGTCAGTCCTATGGGCTGACAGCATAATACATAGTCAACCTTCATATCCACTACTAACCTTTTCATGTAATTTATAGAACTTTTCTCTCATGTTTTCTCTTCTACCCACTGATTATCATTCTCATAATCATCCCTAGTAACAAGTCTTATTTTTCTTCTGCCTCCCTCCTGAGATATGGACTAAAACTGTTGCATTGTTAATTTTTCTTTCTAATACAAACTATTATTGTGTGTTGCAGGCATTGCATTTTTTCAGTAAAATAATATGCTAAAAGTCTAATTTGTAATTGAAATCACTAACATCATGTATATCTGTAGAGAAATGCTCTTCCCCTTTTCTTTGAGTGACAGAGGGTGGCAGAATGACAGCCATTTTAAATATACAGTTAACACAAATTAGAACCACTTGACAGAAGAAATGTTTTGTGAAAGGGATATGTTATATTAAATCTTAAAACATTAAACAGTCACCTTCTGGTAGAGAAGAGACAGACACAGGATCTGAAGCTGGAATGGCAACACCTAAAAGTTTGGGTTGTTTGGACCCTTGTTTTTGTTGAGTTGATAATAAAGAAAGGGGACTTTTGCAAAATTGTTTACAGTTCAGGGTTGGGACTTTAAACAACTTTAACATTCCAGGATGTTTGGATCTAGAGGTTTTGTTTTGGCTAGTTTCCCCTTTCCAGGTTATAATTTTAGAAAAATGATTGAGTAATGATACAAATCCAGACTTCATTTGAAATTAAATCCATTTTCTTTGACACATCTGCACTGAGAACACTTGTCATACACACAGTTTGAAATCCAGCATATTACACTAATATGTGGGGAAATTTCAGGTGGTTATTTTAAGAGGATTCTGGTTACATCACTAAAATCAACCTAGAGCTTTGCAATATCCCACTCTCCATTTCTGCAAATCTATACTTAATGTGATTGGCTCAAGCAAAGCAAAATACTATGTAGCTGGCAGTATTCTTTTAAATAAATATCACCATTATGTTCTGGTTGAAAGCAGTTGCATAGTTTTGACATAACCTACTCATGTGCAAAGCTAAACCTTTGGTAGCTGGTTCTTACAGACATTTTTTTCTTCTTTACATGGCCCCTTCAGAGCTGCTGGAGGGCGTTGTTGAGAAGTTGCTACCGTTGATACAGTTCCTATTAATCACAGTCTGCCATGTTGTGACGCAGGTTCTAATAACATCCCATTGAGCTGCTGTTGTATGCTGGAGGCTTACCAACAGCACTAGGCCTTTGATATTCATCTCACACCAGGATAAAGAAAATGTAGAGTTTAAAAAAAAACTGCAAATAGGCAAAGAACAAAAAAGAGGGAAAACATAGCAAAATCAAAAACAGACACGCGTTCTGTGTGCTGCTTCGTTTGCCATGGGAGCAGCAAAGCTATAAATCTCTGCTGTGTTGTTTGAAAATTGAACATGAGGCTGCTAAATTTATCATTCATTCTTTGTTGTTTCTGGGTAGTAGCTGCCTGACTTGGCTGACTTTGGTTTCTGTCCCCTCCTCAATAACAATTTTTTTTTTTTGCTTCAATGCATTACACACAAAAATCAAAATTTTACTGTATCAAAGAATATCGTAGGGTTTAGTAAACTGCACACAAATGGGGGGGGGGGGGAATGAATTTGCTGCATGTTACACATCATGCTTCCTTGGCAACTGATTCCCTCACATTCATAATTACAGGAACATAATTTTTAAAAAGCAGCACAGGGGAAATAAAGAACAACACATCCTTTGCTTAAAGGCATTTAGAATTTTCTTTAAAAAAAAAGCCGGAGTCTTTGAAAAGGAAAAAAAAGGAAAGAAAGTAAGTTCAGTAATATGCTCTGCAAAGATTAAACCTGGAACCTGATAGAACTGCACAATCACCTTCTTTTGTTAGCACTTCTAGTCCATGTTGAACTGCAAAGAAAAAAAGGTGGAAAGCAAGCCTGCTACAGATGTGACTAGCTATGAATATTCATGAATGCCATTGCTCCTCCTTTTCTACTGGCATCCAAGCCATTCTGATCTCCCCTTCCCCCCCCCCCCCTTTTCCTTTTCCTTCCTCAACACTGAACAAGACTGCAGTTTTATTTCGGTAACAGCATAGCATGATACAGTTATCAGTGGCCTCAGAAGCCTTTTATTTCCATAAAAAAACAAAGGAAAAAAGAAAAAAATTGTATTTATCCACAGTTTTATGAATCCACCTCCCCTTAATGTTCATTATTTAAACCAGCAGCAATTACAAGTTCAAAGGGGTTTAGAGGGCCAGCAACCCGCATAATCACTGCCAAATTAAGCGGGACTCATTCGTCACAGAAGAGTACACTCTGAGCAGTGAATCATGCATGCAGTGACAGGCACTGATTTACATAAAGACGAAATCTGTGCCCTCTAGGGCTGAGCGTTACTTTATCTCAGTGGCCCTGTGATATATGCATTTTTTTTTTTGGTGTTAGGAAGGTTCAGAGGCTGATGCTGTCTAATACATAGTAGTTTATTCTCACTAATAATAGCAACACAATCTAATTTGTATACATGTGTACTCACATAATAATACTTCACAATTTTAGGCCCTTGAGTATTTAATAAAATGAATATTTGGTCAAAAAACCCTCCTTTCTGACACACCTTGGCTGATCTGGACCTATTGAATCCTTTTTGTATTAAAATTTCAATTTTCAAGAATATATTTTTTCCCAAAAAAATACTTTTTTTCTTTCATTCTTGTTTGTTTGTTTTCTCCTAATCTAATCAAGATGAGAATCATATCTGCTGGTAGATGGTGTACATACATATAGTGTTAGGTGTCTGAAGCTAGAGGTATAACTGGAAGCTTTTATTTATAGTTAGTTGAATATTTTGAGGCTTTCAAAGTCACCAGAGTCCCTTATGTTAGATAGCTGCTGCAGGCACTGGAAAGCCAGCAAGAAGCACTGTTGCTATCAGGCCATCAATACCTTTTATGGTTGAAGAAAAGAACTCCCTGTTTGTTGAAAAGGACCATCTAGTCCTACCTTGTTGATTCTGCTACTGAATAATACTTTAACAGCAAAATCCTACTCTGTTCACACAAATAAGTCCATTGAAGTCACTGGCAGTACTCATGTAGTCAAGGTGAATAAGTCTTGACCCTTGAAATAAAAAAAGCCAGTGGAGGGAGCAGCTAGCATTGCTGTTTAACATCAAAGCTAGAAAAGTAGCTTTGGAGTACGTATTTTTTTCCTTAGCTGTAGTTCTCTCTCCCTCTTAATAGGACTGTGGTATAAATAGTATGTACAGTGGTTTGAAATGGCACTTACTTTCGCTCCTTTATGCGATGCCTCAGCAAAGTTTATTTATGGATACATCATCTATCCATGATGATAGAATTTCTACACTTCTGGGGCCAACCTTTCCCGACAAAATGAGGAAACCACAGAACATCCCTGACTTTGGGGATCAGCCCTGGTATAGATTAGACATGCCCAGGGATTGCTGAAGAGTAGCAGAACTTCTGGATCCTATACAGCTGACACTATTGGCTCTCTCCTAGTTGAATAAGTCCAGCCACATTCCAGTCCTTTTTCGGCCATGTAAGTGCTATAGAAAAGTAAGAATGCACCAGAGAATCTGTCCCATGAATGCACAAGCTTTTTGCATATATCCACTGGCACGATCAGGTTTTTTTTGCACACTGATGCTTGCCTGTGGCAGGGTTTCATATTACACATAAACATTTCAGAGCAAAATGGGATTTACAATGGGACCTGCTTGAGCAAGTGCCTAAGCACATATTGTGATGTCCTACACAACACTTTATTCCCACTCATAGTGGCTGATAAAGAATTTATCCCATTTAAATAAATGCTATATAGATTTAAAACTAAAGTAACTTAGCATGTATGTTATCCTATGTCTAAACAGAGTTTTCCAATGTCAGTGCATGTGTGATCAATGCACAAACAAGTGTTATGAGTACACCATAGATAGCCTTCTTTTATTTTACAGTGTTTACTATAATGAACAATACTGTAAATGTTGCATTAATAACTGGATGATAAAGGCTGTCCACAGGCATGAATCTGATATAATTTATACCACTGTAAGTCTAGATTAAATGTAAGTCTGGTGTAAGTGAGATCAGAATCTGGGCCAATAGGTTTTTTTTACTGATTTTCTGATAATCTTGAGGTAGCAATGTGGCTCAAGTGGTTTTGATAACATGAGTTGCATAAAGGACCAAAGGAATAACATTTTTAATTGCATGCAAAAATGAACTCTCAGTTTTATGATTAATTTATATTTTACAGTTAAATAGCTGATAGGCTCAGAGGCCATGAGCAGCCTTAAACTCATGTCCTTCCACTTCCCAGCCCCAAAGCCACCAAGCATGCAGGCTAGCTCTGCCTTCTGTCTATGTGATATGGCCTACAGTTGAAAAATTACACACTGACATATTTGCCTTTGGGAAAAGTATGTACAATAGCCTAATTATCAAATAGATGAACAATATGTGACATCAGTTCATCTCAGAACCATTGGGGTATTACTTTCTGTAGTACATTTTCTAGTTCTTTCACTGGAAATTTTGCCAAGAAATTTTGAGGTACTTGTAGCTCCAAAGTGTGTGTTTTCACACATATGTTTGGTCTAAGAATAGGCATAGAAAGGAAAGATTATTTATATTTACTTCTTGTGAATGAAAGGTAGTGGGAACAGTTCCGTTTTTATCTTATTATCCTAGTTAGCTCTCCTATTTAACTCTTTGGTTATGGGTACAAGTAGGGTGACTCTTCAGTATCTAGTTCACTTTAATCCTCATAGATAAAAATCTTAGAACTGAAAAATTTTGGGATTTGTGAGTTACCAGATTACAGGTCAGAGGGGGTTGTTTGATATATGGGTTTAAGAATCTTCCATGGTGAAGGTAAATCAAGTAGAAATCAGAATCCACAAGCCTCGGGACATAGCTTGGAGCTGACCAAGACTGCATCAGAAAAATGTGTATTGATAGCAGACCAAAAGTTGTGTTGTTAGCTGACCAAGACAGCATCAGAAAAAGGTGTGTTGACAGTAGACATGAAGTTGGCAGTGAGAGGAAGGAATCTTGGTGAATGTGACATGGAGTTGTGGTATGGTTAGGGAACCCAATTTGATTGGAGATAGGACAAAGGAGGAAAGGTCAGTCAGCCTGAAGAACTTGGGGAAAGGAGAACAATGACAGTGAAAATAAGATTCCAATTTCATATCCTCAGTGCAGCTCACTGAGGACAATGTAATAGGGGTTAACTTGATTGACAGCTGTGGAACATGACTTTCTACTAGTTGTTAATAGAATTGGACATCATTCATAAGTCTGTTTACATGTGATCATATACTCAGATATTCTGGGCACTGATAGGTAAAGCAATCCCAGAAGGCAAATGTGGAGACTTTCTTTTGGGAACAATAGAAAACTTGGTCTTAGCCCAACAGCCTGTTTCACTATGATGTAGCTGAGATGGCAGGTATTTGTAGATACTAAATAAATATGATGACAAAGGTCACACTTTCTAGGATTGTGCATAAGGTTGCACTTAAGCGGACAAGGTTCTTTGGGTACATCCAAGATCTGTGGGCACATCCAATATCTTTTATTAAATCAAGTAAAATAGTTGGAAAAATTCTTCTTTGCAAGCTTTTGGGTACAAACACCATTCTTCAGGCTGAGGAAGCATCTACAGTTGTTCTGTGCTCTTCCTGGATAGCATAAAATAAATGGAATAGAATAGAAATCAGAGGCCAGGAAGAGCACAGAACAACTGCAGACATTTCCTCAGCCTGAAGAATGGTGTTTGTACCTGAAAGCTTGCAAAGAAGAATTTTTCCAACTATTTTAGTTGGTCTAATAATTGGATGTACCCAAAGAACCTTGTCTGCCTATGTCCTTAGACCAATACAGCTACAACCTATACCCCTGAAACATGTATGCTTGCACATTTCGTTTTCCTCTGATTTCTCTGTCTTTAATATGGATGTAATCTTATGGGAAAGGATTGAGGGGACAATATTGTTTTAATAATCACATTCCAATTTTCTTTGGTCCAGCCCATATAAAATCTTGGTGCTATATTGAGCTAAAGTACCCATCAATGTTCCTTTTATTGGACATGCTTCATATATTGTGATGAGATTATATGCCTTCATATAAGTTGTTAGGACAAACTTAACATGAACATGTCATTGATGGGCAGTGAAGGAAAGTTAATTGTGTAGATGCCCCAAGAAGGCACCAGTGAATAGAGAGCTCTAAAATTGGCATATTATTCTGTCTTGAATAAAAGTTACTAAACACGTTTTCAGCCAATAGCCTAAGGTAAAATCCTAGTGCTAATAAACTTGTGGAGATGAATCAAATATAGGTCTTTTTCACTTTTACATCTTTGTTCTATATATTCAGTGATGAACATCTATGGAAGATTTAATACAAATTCAGCAAGTGCATTTTAAACACACTTTACTTTTATTAATGCAGAATTGTTCTCTGCCCTTTCATAGTTCTCCCTTTCCAAAGTCCAGAAACACTGACTGATCCTCTCTTCCTAACCCCAGTAGATTGAAATTCCATTCACCTCTCTAATCCCATCACAATTCCATGTAATATTAGACTGATTACGTTCCTCTTCCTGTCAACTTCAGCTCTGCCATCAGCCCACCACTTCTAATGCTGCCTATGTCAGCTCCAAATTCTAACAAAGAATTGTAATGCCTTTTGTATGTGTATATTGTATGTATACAAATGTGTGGGCCAGATCTTAGCTGGTTCAAATTGACATCACTCTAGAGAAGACATTTTAGGACAATTTTAGGATACTGGGCTGTCTCAGTAGCATATGTATCTGGATATGCAGTAGCTTTGATTTTCACAAGGTAGACATATTATCACAAGTTAAAGATGACTATCTAATTCCTACCACAAAAAGTAAAATTCTTGGGTTACATATTCAGCATAAAATGGAAGGTGTCCTAAACATACTGATTTCTGTCTTTAGAGAAGTTTTCTTAGTGGGAATCAGTGCCTATTAAATATCTGTACTCATTGAAGATGTCTACATGTTTTCTTCAGCCATAATCCACAGTGGGAGTGGGGGGGGGGGGGGGCATTGTTTTGTTTTGTTTTGTTTTTTTGGTTGCACCTTTACAGCTTCCTGAGCAAATCTTTTGAGCACAACTTTAGAAAACAGTTTAAAACTTACTGCAATGGCTCCTTCACCATACTCTGAGAGCACAAAGGGACTGTAAAGCTCCCTAAACTGGACAGATAAGAATTCTTTTGATAAAAGGAAATCCCCAGCTAGCATGGAGCTTGTATAGCTGGCTCTGTGCCATCCTCTTGATATAGGGAGGCATGTCCAGAACATAAATGTGTTCCAGTGATTCCTGGCTGTCATAATGACTTCTTGTGGTCTATTAGCAGCCAGCAAAATTAGAGCAGCTCTGAGAGTGCTCTAATTTGGATTGCAAGAGGGAAAGTGCTTCAGTAACCCCTGGCAGCCCCTGGGACCAGGGGATTACAAAAGCAGTTTACAGTCGTCTTTGCCCTCCCTGGCCTCAGACTTTGCATCAAGCACAGCACGATGCTTGGAGCCAGTGTTTTGAAAGGGCACAGAATGTTCTTTTGATTTCCTGTGACACTGATGGATGCTTAGGGGCCATCTCCAGAAACTGACAAACAAAAGCAAAGCTAACAACTCCTGGTTTTTGTCTTAGGCTCAGGTGATTGCACCAGAAAACAATTTAACAAATGTCATGCTGTTTAAAAACGCAAAACAGTATGCCCTCCTCATGTACATTTTTATAGTACTATCAAAATGTATGCGGTACTTCACTTAAAAATAACTTTGCACTTTTTCTTTGAATCATGATTTTAATATCTGTACCAAATATACTAAAATAGTTTTGATAATTTTCCAGAAAGTGGCAAACTTTGACTTTTAACAGCTAAAAACTTTTAGAAATATTTTTAAATCACTTTTGACAGTATATTAGCATGAGTGAAAGGCTTTATCTAAAGATCCCACTCAACTTTCTGTAGCACTTAAA
Organism: Alligator mississippiensis; assembly: GCF_030867095.1. NCBI lineage: Eukaryota > Metazoa > Chordata > Crocodylia > Alligatoridae > Alligator > Alligator mississippiensis. Next base: position 246,132,341 of record NC_081825.1, read on the forward strand.
ATATTACCAGCAAATTGACTATGTGACTTACAGAAATAAGTACCTATGTGAATGAACTTTCTGGAAGGAAAGGAACTGCTATATGAAAAAAATCAAATCTTTGTCTTCTTGTCTCCCTTTGAGTTTATTTCCTTACACAGATTTTGCTGTTGGTATAATTAAAGATTAGAAATAGCGCATGCATTTTATAGTTTCCATACGTTTTGTCTTCATTCAGTGATTAAAATGATCATCATTCAGGTGAATGTAAAAGGGAGAAGGTCTAATAGTGGTGAAACTTCATTGATTTCACTGATGTAAATGAGTTCAGACTGAGCCTGTGTGTTTATGCCTGACCATTTTGTGTTATGAATTTGGATTAGTTTGGTTTCTTTTTCTATCACTTTGATAATTTCCCAACAGATGGTCATAAAATTGACAATAAAATAATTAAGATATTGTGGTGGTGGGGAACCATTCATTTGCATTGTTGTTTCTACAGATAATTCTTGAGCTAATTCACAAATAATAGCTAGAACTGCTTTTTGAGGGTTTTTTCTATGCATGCAGCTTAATTGCTTACTGTAAAGTGTAAGCCAGGACTATCTAACCAGTGGCCTGCAGGCCACTGCAACAACCTCTTCCACTGCTGTGAGGTGGGGAAGGGTCTGGGCACTGCCTGTGCTGTGTGGACCTGCACATTACTGGCGCTAGCCATATGGCAGAGGGGTCAGTGCTGCCAGCAAAGCCTGGGTGGTAGGGGAGGGATACCCAAGATAGCCGTCCCCTTAGCATGTGGCCTGCGTGGTGGGCTGTCCAGGGGCCACACGGAAGCGCTGCTTGCAGCCCCCCCCCACCACACCCAAGTTGGACAGCCCTGGTGCAAACAATTAGAAATAGCTCCATGTGCATTGCTAGGGAAACTATATATTTATGATAAATATAAGTCTCTAAATAGGATACATTGATAACAGATGTTAGCAGTTTGCCTGTGCACCTTGCTTAAATTATATGGAGGAAAAATGTTAGGTCATAAAATCATTAAGGTTCACTGTGTAATGAGAGGTATTATAAGGCAGAGGTCTTCAGGCTAAGGATATGACCAGGTGGGACTGGTCCAAGATCTTTGGAAATAGTATAATGTAAGGTGTTGCCATACTGATGAAACATCTGGGATACTTACCAAAAAAAACAGCTGCTCAATCAGCATAAAAGCACTTTACATGCCTCACTGGTAAGAGTTTTTCCCCTAAACTGAAACATTAAGGTCTTTTGTTTGTTTGTTTGTTTTTAGCCTAAACTGGAAAGCAGCAAACTAGAAGGTCTCTGCAGATGCTACAAGAGTATAAATGCCTTGTGCTGAAAATTGTGTGTGAACTATAGCGGGGAAGGGTGGAAATAAGGGAAAGTTTGCACTGAAATGACTTAATGTAGTCAGATTTCCTCCTTTCCTGGTGCTGCTATACCAATCGTTTTAGAAGCAATCTACCATGTCTTTTGACACTTCAAAAGTATCTTCTCTTGATATGAAAGAGCAAATTTAAACTTGATGTAACCAGAAGGTGCAACTCTTAAGGGATTTCTGAAAAGTTGCATCCACTGATTCCTTGGCTGAACTTGACCTGTTGTAAATGGAATCACAAATGTGTGACTCATTTATGGGGAGTTTACTGGTATGCCTTCTCATGCATATCTAATACAAATGCAAATGTTGTATAGTTCTTTTTTATCATCACAATTAATATACATAAGACCTGATCCAACTTTCCAAGTAAATAATAGAAAGACTTTTGAGATCTGACAATGGTAATTGCCCATGAAATTTGTCAGAGAGTTCTACAGACTGGCATCTTCTTCACTTACAGATAAACAAGCATGCACACACACACACACATGTGCACACATGCACACACACATCCATGTGTACACACACACAGACACACACACACACATGCCCACCAAGCTGGCAATAGGCAGTAGCAGTAATATTCCTGACCTACCTCAACTTTGTCTTGCAAGGACTACTGCCAAGGTTGGGAGGGGTATTGAGTTCCTGTGACCTACAGTAATACCTTGGTTAATGAAGTAGATGCATTCCATGATGTCACTTTGTTATCAGAAACTTCGTTACCAGAGGTAGAAATAACATAGGAGGTATAGGGATGCGTTCTAGGACTTCAGCGAAGGGGGGTATAGTAGGAAAATATCATTAAATACTCACAAAGATGAGTGATAAATACTCACAAAGATACCCAGCTGCCAGGTCTACGGAGCTGCGTCCACAGCCCCCTGCCTCCGCTCCCTGCTGCTGCCTGCTTTGGGCTTGGGCAGGGCAGCTCCCTGTCACTGTGCACACTCCTGTGGGGCAGCGGGAACTCATGCTCCCACCCTGCTTCCCTCACCCAGGACCTCCGCACCCCAGCAGGCATGACCCAGTGTGGCAGGGAGCAGCAGGGCCACACGGGGATCTTCTCGCCGCTCTGAGCTCTGCGCTGCCCTGGTGATGCTCCCCCTGTGTGTGTCACTGCTTTGAGGGGTGCAACCCCTTATGCGTCTGCTCTCACTGCTGCCCCACACGCAGAAGGTGCATCGCCAGGGCAGTGCGGAGCTTGCATCGACAAGCAGCTTCTCTGCACGGCTCAGTTGCTCCCTGCTGTGCCGGGTCATGCCCGCCAGGCTGTGGAGGCCCTGGGGGAGGGAAGCAGAGTAGGAGCCTGAGCCCGCATCCTGTGCCTGTCCCGTGTACAGATCTGAGGGGCACAGGTACCCCTGCCCCCCACAAATGCATGCGGCAGTGGGGAGCCGGCCCTCCCCCTCCCTGGACATGCCACCCACAGCCCTGTCCTGCTCCCCGCACATTGCAGCTCCGGGCCCCAAGCACCACCTGGCTGGGCTGCAGCCCCAGCCCTTCCCAGCTCCCTCCCTACAGGGCCCTCAATCCTCCTCTCCTCCCAACATACCTGCTAGAGCTGCTCTGCAGGCTGCCTGGGGCCATGTGCATGTATATGCATGTGGCGCCCCCTGTCTAACCACCTTCCTCTTGCTCCCTCCCAGCTCCCTGCAGGCTGGAACTCTGCAGGGAGCTAATTGCAAAATCCCTGGGTTTCTCTGGTAAAATGAGAAATGCGCGTTTGCCTCGAAAATTTTTCGATTTTTTTGCAAAAAAAGGCCAACTTCATTATAAAGGAACTTCATTCCCAGAGGATTCGTTAACCGAGGTATTCCTGTATTCAGCTTTGTCTGTTGAGACTGTTGGCTAAAGTGTCAGTAGGGTGGTGGTTCTGATGTAGGTGCCTTTACCAGAGAATCATAGATAATTAGGGTTAGAAGGGACCTCCTCATGTACAAGGGCCTGATTTTCAAAAGAATTCAGCTTATATGATGAGCGCTATTGAAAAATTAGCTGCTATTTCTATGCCTGAAGGGTTCTGAGCTGTTCTGAAAATCTGGCTCCAGAAGCAGATTTGAGACTATTTTCAAAAAGGTCATTAAGCAGCTATCGGATAATAACAATCAGTGTCAGAAATAAGAAGCATGAAAATAATGAATGTGCAGTTGGCAGAGGGTGTTGTATTTCTGACCAATTTAAAAGATGATGCCCTATTTTAAATGTTTAAACTATAAGTAAATTGGGAAGTCCTTTTTTAAAAATGGTGTACATCAAATGTATAGTATATACATTTTGAGTTAATATGTTGGGGGAGAGGGAAAGACAAAATAATCACTGAACTTGATGGAAGGGAGGGAGGTTGGTAAATGGTAGAATATTCAGTGTGCAATAGTTTAGTGACTTTGGGCTCCTATAGACCTGCGTGGCACCTGATCCAATGCACTGGAAATCCAGCATGTCGAAGCAGACTCAATTAATCGAGTCTTCTGGAACACGGAAATTGTTGTGCTCTGGCAGCCTTTTGAATCACATGTATCAGTGTCCCTGCACATCCCCGTGCTGAAAAAATGGCGGCAGGGCACTTTGAAATAAAACATGTCCGGTGAGCTTTAGGTCAAAGTGCCCTACCACCATTTATTCAGTGCAGGGACACATGGGGATGCTGATACACATGACACATGGGCGCTTTTAATTAGCGTGGCTCGCTAATTAAAATGCTGTGTCCCAGAGCACATGTAAAACTGCCCTTTAAGTTGGAATAGGTTCCTAACACTGAAAGAATTTAGGTAGCTTGTCTTGAAGCTTTCTAGATCATCACATATGATAATATCAAATATAAAGGGAAAGTTATTTCTCACAGAGTTTTATATCACATGCATGAACAAAGCAGGCATCTCTACAGGAAGCGGGGGAAGGATTTTTTTTGTACTCTGAAATGTTTAGGACAGCAGGTATTTCAGATATTTGGTCCTCATATACAGTGGACAAAATTAGGGATGTGTTAAAACTGGAGCCAAACATGTGAATCCCTTTGAACTTTAACAGAATTTGGATTAGGATTTCTGGATTCAAACCAGCTCCTCTGATTACAGTTTGAGATATAATGATTACTCCTGTATATAGTGATTAAGTGTGTATAGGCTTGGGGAGGAGCGCTGCATAGTACCACTGACAGATCCAGATATGGGTCTAATGTAATATTGCAGGTATATATGCAAATATACAAAAAAAGTAAATGCTACTTTAGACTTGCCCCTGTAAACGTAGAGGATGCTACCTACTTTCCCTTAATAATAAATTACAAAAATAATATATGTTAATGGCGCATCTTTTAGGTTTGGTTACATTCATGTCCTTCAATTCCAGATTTATGCCTGTTCATGTAATATCAGTTCTACCCTGTTTTGTGCATCCTGTGTACTGAATATGTTACAGTTAAGTGGAAAAAAGTTGTATGCGTTCAAGTAATTCCAGACTGCATTATAATGCATATACGCGGGGGAATTTTGTGGGACACAGAAAAGGTATTTCTTTAGCCCAAGGACATTCTATCTGCTGAATTTCAAAAATGTCTCAAAAAAAGTAATAAAAACCTTGCTACACTACGTAACTATAGAGATTGCTAATATAAAGGAATAATTTCTCTCACATGAAAAAGCCATTATTTCTATGTTGATGCATGGCATTTTTAACAGTGCACAGAAATATTACAAAACACTATAGGCTGTAGCTCATAAAACAAAAGTAAAGATGATGACCCCAACCAAAATTCAGATGGGCAATTGGAATTTGGCCAAGACACTGGGTTATAATCCTACTTCTATAAAAAGTGTCATGAGCTCTTTTATAGCAACAATTTAGTCAGGACCATTAGACATTTTAAGATTTCAAAGGTTGCATTTCTAATACTACAGCATCCCTAAGACATGTACGGTCACTATTTTTATATTGATGCAATGAGGGAAAAAAATCATTTATTGAAAAACTTGCCTGATTTTTCAAAAAGGCAGACCATCTGTGACTACTATTGAAGTTAGCAGAAGCGGGGGTGCTTAGCAACTATGAAAATAAGACTTTTTTCCTTAATGTTGCAAGTTTTCTGGGTTACTGGCTGTATCTTCATATACTCTTGTGCAGCACTGAGCACAATGGTGATTCCTAACTGGGCTCTTTAAGAACTATTTCATTCAAATGGTTAATGGAAAAAGAATGATCAAATATGGATTTCTGTGCCTGATTATAGGTACTTGGGTTTTAAAAACTTTACCCTAACTTTCTACCAGCACATTTTTGATTATGCTTTTAAAAATATATATATAAATAACATTTTTGCAGAGTGACATATCAAAAAACTATTCTGAGGGTGATGTCTTTGGCCTACTCCTGTGCTTTACCCTTCATATTTGCACTTTCCCTCTTGTTTTGTGAATTTCTAAACAATCCGTAGCAGCTGGTGGAGGCCCAGATGCAGCCCTCTCTACCCAGCAGAACTCCAGCAGCACCAAATAGTTTTCTGTTACTTTTTTTCTCTTTATGAAGGTTTATGTCTTTAAAGAAGACAGAAATAAGAAAAACTCCTTCCATCAACTCATAGCCATTTATGAGAGGCACTGCAATACTTTTTTACTTTAGCTTAACCAAATCTGAAAGAAAAAATAATTTTGGTATTATTTATTACAGGCCCTGTCTAAACCAAGGCCAGGTATAGTCTTTACAGATGCACCAGTTTAAGTGGCCAAAAAACAGTCTAAACCCATAACAGTAAAGAAGTTGGGTGCACATAGACTGGTTTAAAAGTGGCAGAAACTGGTCCAAGACCTGGATGAATGTAGTATCAGACTTAAGCAATTTAGCTTAAACTGGTCTATCAGACTTCTGTTCCAGATCCCCTATTGACTCAAGTTAGGTTGTAGTCCCCTGGCATCCCTAGCTACTTTAAAGGCCCCCACTAACTCTCCCTCACCAGATGCTGCACTACCGTCAGCCCACACACATCTGCTCTGGCCAAGTGGGCTCTTACAGAGCCAGCTGCAGGCAGGAGACAGGGCTTGGGGCCATGTCAGCTGTCAGCAGCACCCGAGTGGTGGGGGAGGCCAGCCTCAGCCTGAACGAGCACATGTGGGAGCGGGGAGGAAGCTGGAAGGTGGGGGCCTCCACTCCTCACCACTTCTCAGATTGTCTGGTCAGCATAGACACTCTCCCATCCCTACACCACTGCCCCCCCAACCAGTGGCCAGCTGTCAGTGGCAGTAGTGGAGGCCCTGCCCAAGCCCCATCCGCCCCAAACCTAAGCCAGTACAGCTGGGAGGGTCTGTACAGCAGGGGCCTCTGCCCCCTGTGGCTTCTCTACCCAGCCCTACCCCCATCTGGCTGTGAGCAGCAGCAAGGGGGAGGGGGAGAAACAGAGACCCCCACATTGTGCATCCATTCTCCCTGGACCCAGACCAGGAGAACTGGAGGGCCCACATGGTGGGGGGTCTCTGCTTTTTCCCCACCGCCACTGACAGCTGGCTGCTGGCTGGAGAGCCAGGGCAGCAGGGCTGGAGACAAGAGTCACATTGGCCAGCCAGGCTGACCAGTGGAGGGGGAAGCCCTCACCACATGCCCTGTACCCTGCACCCCCAGCCAGCTCTTCTGGCTTGGGGCTTGGGAAACTGGGGCTGGTGTCTCTGTTCCTTCCACATTGCTGCTGACAGCTGGTCACTGGTGGGTGTCAGGGATGGGAAGAGGGGCCATGCTGGCTGGACTCAGCATTCTCCAGCAGCCTGCTGAGAAAAGCATAGTAGCACCCCCAACCTGCTGGTCTGCACCAGTGCAAGCAGCCTGTACATGCCCCCCTCCTCACTGAAGGGTGAACATCTGTTCTGTTCACTCCTGACCTACCTTCAGGAGCTGAGAGTAAAGCATGAAACACATCACTTCTGCCTCAAGTTTTTTTGAATGCCTCTCCTGAATGAAGTGACCAAGGAGAGCCAATCCAGGAGATAGGGGATTTAGAGACCAAAGAAGAGATCATTAGAGAATGCCATCAACAGAGTGATCTGCTGACTGCACAGCCTTCTTTTGTATGGCCATCTGGAAGTTCACAAGTTTCATTAATTTCCAAAGGTATAGATCATAAAAACAGATGCATCTTCTTGGCGAGCAAGATGTACCTTGTCCAGAAACTAAAGAATATAATGGTCAGTCCATGACAAATTCTATTTGCCCAGTATTTGGTCCCATCACAAATATCACATCTGGAGCATGCCTACATTGTTAAATGAGTCAGGATTTATTTGAGCCATTTCCATCACTGTGGGTGACCTGAATTCCTGAAGTGATTTGGAAGAATTATTATATGCATGGATTCTAATATCAATAAGCAAAAGTAATGTAAATAACTCCATTATCTCACCTATAATCTCAGTGGTTATAACACTAACCTCTTAATCCCAATCTAGAGATTATGGATATATGGGAATGGAGATAGTAAATCAGATATACATCTAATAGTTTGTATTGTGAATAAATAAAACCCTCAAGTAAATATCATCATATATATGGTGCCTCAGGACTGTGGATCTGGGTTACAGTCCACTGTATTCCTTTTAGAAAGAGTAAGGGCCTGAATCTGATTGTGAATTATATAGAGAATAAGTCTTGTAGTCAATGGTGTAAAACCAGTTGACATTATGGCTTCTTTCAGTTTTGTTGTACAACAGAATAATAGTCTTTCCTGTGGCAGTCTAGGGGCAAAAAATATTGTGTGGGTTAGATGTCTGGAAACTTTGCTACAATACCAGGTCATCCCTCCAGCATGGACCACCATAAGTAGAATATAGAAAAACAAAACAAATATCTCATGAAGAGATCTTAATAATTTTCACTCTGTCTTCATTATTCTTGTTCATGTCTCTCCTTAATGATGTCCAGTGATTCTTCCAAGGAAAATGAACTGTTAACAAGGATGAAACACACAGCAGATGCCCAGCTGAAGTGTACATGCATTTAGAATAATACCTTGCAAAAGACTTGCAAATAACTCAACAACAAGGTGGATTCAAGTTCTAACAAAACCTATCAAGAATAGTTCCCATTTACAAATATTCTTGAGTTGATAGGCTAGGAACAGATATTGCACATAAACTAGTTGAAGTGATCAGAAACTGGTTTCAACCAGTAACAGAATAGATGTTCAGTGCACATAAACCAGTTTGAAAATGGCGGAAACCAGTTTGAGATAAACCTGGTTGAATGTAGTATCAGACTTGACTGGTTTGGGTCAAACCGGTTTATGCAATGTCTGTCCCAACCCTTTCCTGATTTAAGTTAAACCAGAGTCCCCCAGCATCCCAGATGCTTTGCAGCTCTAGGCAGGGCTCTGCTCTCTGCTTCAGCCCACCAGGGCTGGCCCCTCCCCTCTGCTCCCTGATTGCAGCTCTGGCAGAGGCTGCAGACATAGCAGCATCTGCCTGGCTTCCTCCTACTCCCCACCCCACCCCACCATTTTCTGCTCAAGCAGGGATCCTCTACTCCCCTCTGCCTGACACAGGCACCTCTCAGCATTAGGTAGCATACCACATGCTGGCTACGGTCCATGCTGTGGGAGAGGGGACGAAGATAGACAGGAAAGTGCTGTGTAGGGCTTTTTGGAGCTAATCAACAGGTAGCTGGTAATGTCCTTCCATTCTTTCCTTGGAAAAAGTTGTTTAAGAAGAGCTTGAACTAATGAGAGATCCTTTTGTTTTGTTGATGGGGTGCTAAATGCTAACAACTCCCTGTGTAACTCCATGCTGTGTAACTCATTGCTCTGTTATCAACTCCCTACTGTCTTCCTTCTGGTCAGGAGTGTGGGGGGGGGGAACCCCTCCTTAATCAGTGTGTCCTGCCTGGCCACATGCCCCCTCCCCCCCCCTTTCTCCCCAGCTCAGCTATGGAAGGGAAGGCTGGGCTGCTCTAGCATCCCCCAGCTTCTAGCCTAACCCACTGCAGGCATATGCCTACATTTCTAGAATGAAAAGGGAATGTCTATCCACCTCCAAATTGGTTCAAGCCTTGCAGATTAGACTAACCTGCAAAGGTTGAATCAATTCAGGCTCAGGCTTTATGAACGTTTGTCCCTAGCCATAATGCCTGCCGAGACTTACTAGGCCTCCGCAAACCTTCTACATCCACTTTACCTTAAGCATCTTTAGATGTGTTCTGTTTTGCCTTGCATCATCCTCATGAAGTATTCCATGGTAATGGTTGGAACATTACAGTACATATCTTAATAATACCGAAGCAGCATTTTGAGCTGTAGAATTTTATAGTTGGGTTTTTTTCTTTTAAATTGTGGCCTATTTATTTTTTTCTCAGAGGCCTCTTTCCAGTGCCCTTCAGGGGACTAGTGCATTATCCTCTAAACAAACTGTTCAGAAGACCTCAAAGTAGAGCTATTTTCTCCTTGTAACATTTTTTTGGTCTTCAAGGGACTGAGTCATGGCCTGCCTTCTCACATTTGCAAGAGATGCTAAGCTTTCAATGGCATATCCTAAATAAAAGTAGATAAAATCAAGATTTGCTAGGAATCATAGTGTATGTCAGGGCTGCCCTCCAATGTTCAAGATGCAGCCCCTAGCCTCCTGCCAAGCCATCACTCCCTTTCATTGCTCTGGCTGCAACAGCAACAGCAGCCAGAGTCTCTGGGCTCCCTCTCCTTCCTTTTGCTGCCTGCCCCTGCCCCATCAAAAGCCAGGAAGTGTGGGGCGGCAAAACACAGCAGAGCCAGGGGAACTGAAGGTGACCAGGGGGCTGTCAAGGCATGTGGGGCAGCGGTGGGAGGGGCCACATGGTGCAGCAGTATGGGGGCGGGGTCATCAGTGCAGCATGTGGGACCTATTGCTCACCCTGGAGTGACCCTCAGGCCTGTGGCCCCCTCCAGTGCAACCCACAGGGCATTTGACCCCTAGCTGCTTAGAAGTTGAACAACCCTGTTGTAGGTATTATTGGTATGCATTTCTAGGGGAAAACAGGGATTTAGTAGTTACCCTAAAACATGGGATATGTTTAGCAATAGGAGACTAGAACTGTTTCCTTCCTTCTGACAGGGGCAGATCCAGGAGGGGTACAATGGTGCCATTGCACTCCCCACCCCTCCTTAATTCCTGCTCCACCCAAATTTTAAAGCCAACTGCCTGACAGTGGTAGTAGCATTTCTATTCAGGCAGCACTGATCAATTAACTTCATAGATCATTATATTCTACCTGATTCATTCTAAACTCTTCATGAAACAAACTAATACTTTGTTAACAAATCTCTCTTTCCCTTTGAATGTCCTTGATGTTCAAATAATCAAACAATCCTTTCTTCTGCAATTTTGCTTTTTGTTAGCGCTCCTGATAATGTAGCTCCTATTTCACAGCCCTGCAGGCTGTTTTTAACTCTAGCTAAAAACATTAACTCAGGTATGGAAATAACTTTTAGTGAAGTATTGGATGCCCTGTCAAGATATTCAAGAAGGCTAGATTCTGTTATATAAAAGAGATGCATGTATATTTCTAATGCCTAAGGGACTAATGAAACAACAGCTATTGATTATTTTTGCCTAGTTTGTTGTGTTTTTATATTGATATATGATATTATACTGATATATGATATGGCAAATTAATGCACATTCCAATAAAGATATACTTGTGTTTGTTTTAATCTCAAACTGAATAAGACAATCCTAGGCCCTTAGCAAGTTAGTAAAGTTTCTAGTTTATTTATTTCAACTAGGGAAAAATGTGAGTTGTGTTATACATTATAAGGCAATGCATCAACTGTACCCCCTTTTTCAAAATCGGCCTTTTGGTGTCCTTGTGAGAAGGCCACTTGATGGCCACTGTAAAACTCAGTCAGGACTACAAGTAATAACAGCCATGTATGACAGCTTCTTGGTGACAGCTTCTTGGAGACAGTGAGAAAGAAAGACTTTGGAGCTATGGAGCAGAGCAGCTATTCAAAGAGCCCCTGGTTCTAGGTCAGGATGTAATGAGTTTAAGTCCTAGATCTCCCAGGGCACCCTTAGTGTATGTGTTATTAAATTACTAAGTGTACTTCACCCTTTGGATATAGTCCCAGGTCTCCAGGATTTAGAAAGTAAAGGAAGTTTGAGGAGATAAGTAAGTGGTTTTCATAGAGGCTTGCATTTTAAACTGATTTACCATATGAACCAGCAGAGAATGACAAGATGCCAATCTACACAAACTATATGTGGCTTGGTACAATGTTCATAATCCACATGAAAATCCATCTGGGTTCAGTCCAGTTCAGGCCTATTCAAGAGTTTTAGGTTTTCCCTTCTAGACACTTCATCTTTTAGTTCTCACAGACTACCAAAGGAATTATCCTGAGGGAAAATCTCTTCTTGGGTTGTATTTACAAGGCTTTAGTTCATGCATTGCTGGCATGTCAAAGAGTGTAGTTGATAACCTGGTTACATCATTAGTTATTCTTACCTCAGGTGGAAAAAAACAGTTGCCTTAAAATGCAATTTAGTGTGTGTGTTCTGCAGATTCTCACAGAGGACCTGTAGTTACCTCACCCTGGTGATTGTTTTGCATTCTTCTGATGTGGACACCAAGAGCTGTTGAAAATAGTTGAGATACTTGTCAACAGGGTAGGAGACTGGGCTTCATCAAAACTGTTTTAGTCTCTGGAACTGATGACCTTTTGATGGAGTTTTAGTTGGGAATTAAGTGTCCAATTCTGTATAGTGCAAAGTGCTTCCTTTGTAGTGCTGAGCAGTCTAACCACCTACTAGTATTGTTGGAAATGGTATTGCACTGCATCTTATGGGACGCATTGAGGATCAGCCTCAGAACCACTTCTGAAAAGAGAAACAAGCTTCTATTTCTCAGAGCTATTTAAAAAGAAAAAAAACCCAAATGCAAAATAATTAGGGTTGACTTACATTACCCCAAAATTGAGATTATTAAGGAATTCATTTACCAAGAACCAAAACAGAATGACTTAATTAGATAGAAGTGGGTTATAAAGAATATATACTTACCATTTTGCAGAAAAGGAAGTCAAACAAGGTGTAAATTCCCCAATGGTCTTGCACTATTGATGTTAAGATTGCAATTATGATCATAATACATAAGAAAAAATGTAAGGTTTCTTAGTGGTTACATGTTTCCAGTATTCTTTATTGCCGTAAACTGAGCCAGCTGATGAACAGTCTCTAGGGAAAGGACAGGATCACCCTTGTTTCCTGTTCAGCCTTGCCACAGCAAAAAGCTAATGAAAGAAAAGAACGTAATGGCCTTGCAATCCAGGTAAAAGGTTCAAAGGAGTTCATAGGTCAATTGATTTTTAATCTTACTTTATGTTAAATTTCAATCTCAGAACTTAAGAAAAAAAAATACCCAACTCATAATGCAGATAAGTGTTCTGTAATAATGCTTTGTTTTTATATTGCCTGTGAGAAGTCAAATATAGAACCACTTGGGGAGAAGGGATATATGTAATTTTATGCAAAATGCAGTAGCTAGCCTTAATATATATCTATATCGATACATATATAAAATCATTTTCTTTGTCAGGTGAATAGCCATCTCTGTATCTCAATATATGCACTTACTGTTATGAATACATGCCAAAATGGAAATGTTTAATTAAGTTGTCTGAAAGTGTAAACAGCAAATCTGCCCTGAATAACCCATCAACTAATTTACTGAAAATTGTACTGTTGGCCATTTCTTTACTGCCCTATCTCAGCATGGAGAAGAGAGATATTAGTTGCATCATTGTGGAGCAATGAGATTTCTGTAAGTCGTGATCTGCTGGCATGTAATAACTCGATCTGCTTCATGCAGACAAAATATATTAAAAGTATGGACGAGTGAAGTTTGTGCCCCAGGGAGAAGGCAAGATAATGCATTGAAATTGTTCAGAGGTAGTTAGATGCCTAATGGTCTAATATGTGAGCTATGTGAGGTCTGGGGTCTGGTTCTCATAAATTCTGGCTAGACTGATCCTGTAATTTCAAGCAAAGGATAAAAGCGTTAGCCAGAGTCATCAGTGTTCAAGGTCCATGATGCTGGATATTATTCATGTAAAGATTCAAGAAAAACACTAAAAGGAAAGCTCTGGAGCATATGTGTTTTGGTAAAAATATATGTAATGTGTATATATAATGTGTGTGTGTATTTTACATACACACACATACATATGTGAGAGAAATTTCATATATATTTATATACGCAGGTATGCACATTTCATATATAAATAGATAGTATGCTAAGTTTGTACACTTATTTTAGTATACACATATTTATATACATACATTATTGTGCTTGTATTCATGTTCATGCACGTGTGTATATAAAATGTAAAATTTTCATCCAAAAATCATGCTAACAAATAAGTAATGTAAGTATCTGAATCAAGGGGGCAGAGTTATTTTTTGCTATAACTTGCTGTAAAAATGAATGCTGTTTTCTAAAAAAAAAATCTCAAATTATTAGTAGGATCATTTAAAAGATTTGCTTATAATTTCAGTGAAACATAAACTTTAGTGGCAATTTACCCTTTTGCTTTTTATAAAGCAACTTTAATAGTAGTAAGCCAGACAGTGGCTAAGCAAAGGTCTCTATGTATATTGTGATGCTATATCAGTACATCTGAGTGCAATGTTGTGACTTATTAATGCAATGTTATAATTTTGCATCACTGTGCACTGATTAAAATTCACCATGCTTCTTAAAAAATGGCATCACCGTAGATTGTATATTTCCAAGCAACACAGCAGGGGCTAATTCTTAACCAATCCTTTTTTAAAACATGCTGTTTTGTCTTATTTATATAATATACAAGATATAGATTCACTTATCTATTCTGTATCCTATCTGTTTAGTCTGTGCCATTTCTAAGTCCTTCTAGTATTACAAAATACTGTCATTCCATGATTGAAAGGTGCAAAGAGTTGCTCACACAAATGTCACCCAGGTTCAGATTGTCCTTTTCTATGTATACACAGAAGGAACCTCACCTCTTACACATTGAATGGGTTCTCAGCAGCCGCAGAGACACTGGCCACTTCCTGCTTTGGAGTCTGTTGGGAATTAGTGCTTGCAGGAAAGGGGGAAACACTGAGAATAAGTGGGCTGGAGAAGTGCCAGAGGGATGCCTATTGTTTCTAGCTTCTGTCCTGCATGAATTAATTGGAAAAGAAAATAGCCTTCCTATGTTGCCATGGAGCATTGATTGGACAATATAGAGGATCTCTCTGACTTTTCTTTCCTCTAAACATATCCTATGGGATGATCCAGCAGAGACCAAAATTCCTTATGAGAGCACTTCATAACATGAGAAAAGAGCAGGGGAATTCCTAAATATATTAATAGGATTCCCATTCCTATTTGGTTTGCAAAACCAAATAAATATACCTTATCTTTCAGGATAAAACCTCAGGGATCTAAACTGTCACATTTAAGATAGATTTTTTGCCAAAGTACTTTCTTCTAAAATGCACCATGTGTATAGAATGCTAGAAAGTAATGCAATATATTTTTTTGGAAATTCAATGTAAGTTTTATCTACAACTCATATTGATGGTTACTTTTTTCTTATTGTATTTTTTTTATAATGGAAAGAGTAGGAATGGAAATTAACATCTGATTGTTTAAGATTTTATTTGGAAAATGTGTCTGTCTGCAACTTTCCTTTTTGCTCCTTTCTTGTCTCCTAAAAAGTTTGGTCTAGGTTATTCCTCTTCATCTTACCTAGGAGGTAATGCTTCATGTGTAGTTCTCACCCATCTGGTAGCTCCTTTGGACAATGGATGTCTTTCTACAGAGTGGTAGCTCAGCTTCTAGATGGAAGTGGATGGGAGGTCTGTTAGATGAGTATTTCCCCTGCCCCTACCCTCTGTGTTGCTCAACAAATTTCATCTGAAAAGATAATACATCATGAGGTTGTATTATCTTTCCTGTGAAACTTTTGACTATTAGACAGCTAGAGGAAAGGGCTGGTAGTACAGTTCCCATGGAGAGTGCTGCCAGGTTGCTACTAAGGTACCAGGGCTAAAAGCTGGTATAGAAATACAGAGCCTCTATATGAATGACCTGGGATCCACCAAGCTTATGAATGTGTTCCTTGACCTTGTCTGGTGGTGGATCTATCCATCTCCTTTTCCCCATATGGAGTGATGAGAGTAGATATCTCTGTCAAAGGATTGTGGGAGACATTGCTTCTCTTAAGGCATTTCTTGTGGGGATTCCTATAGGAGAGACTGCTATAGGTCTCTATTTTGAGTTCAAAAAATGTTTTTTCTAGAGGTTCAATAAACTTTCCATAAGGCTTGCACTGGTTCAGAACCTGTACCTGGCTGAACAGACTTTGGTGTATGCATCATAACAAATTGTAGCTTTTTATGAAATATTGACATATATTTTCAATTATTATTTTGAAGATTTTTTTGGACAGTCCCTAATCATAGGGCAATAACACATCCAGGTTTCTTTGACTGACTCATTTGGATGATTGTGCTTACAAAAGCAGAAATGATCTAGGAGGTTTAGAGGGTAAAACTGTCCAAGGCAGCCTCTAATATGGGGCACCCAATTTAGAAATCTCAGTTAAAAATGTAGAGAGCTTAAACACATGGAAACTGTGCATTCAGATATGTAACCACATTAGTTTTACACCACCCACAACTGGAGGTCAGATTAATTCCACTTAAACTCACCCCCAGAGTTTTAGTAATAAATTTATAATAAATTTGCTAATTACAAAGGTCTGGTTTTCAGTAATTAAATGAGGTATTAGGTGGAAAATTGGCAGGCTAATGAATAATTTTAGACTCTAAAAACTGCCTGCAATGATGGAATTGTGGTAGGTTTCAATGTTTTCGAAGGACATTTTAAAAATGCACAAGATGAGCTTGCTTTCCACAATTCTCAACACTTAAACTATATTCAAGCTGATAGATTTCATTTTGGGTCTATCTTAAAATTACTATGTATTTGAGACTTTTGTCCTGATCTTCTAAATCCATTTCTTCTCTAAATTAGAGCTGAATAAGTACAACATTGATACAGTTTCAACCTTTCATCTAAGCAGGCTGGAAATAAACCCAGAGCCATAAGCATGTCCACAGTTGGAAGCATTTGCATGCCTATTGTCCTTCCTCTCTACCTAACTGAGTCTTGAAATGGGTAAGAGAAATCAGAATTTCTGTATGTTTCAGTATTTTTCCTGCTCAGAAGAATGGACCAGACAGGCAGAGGAGAGGGACAATATGATCTGTGAATGCTTACAAACCAAAACACAGCTAGCAGGTCTAATTTTAGACCCTTTAGCCTTGATCACATCCCTTTAATGTATTGAAAGGGGAAAAATGTGTTTTAAAATACAGGAAACATCACAGAAATTCAGTTCCAGATTCCTTTTTAAATATGTGTGATTTTTAATACTTGTGAAAGTTGCCAGGTTGACAGCCCTGCAGACAGAGGTCTCCTAACAACAAAACTGTTACCACATGAGCAGTGCGTGTTTCTGACATTGCTCTGCCAATGTGCCACAGCCCTGACCTAGGGGGACCACCTTTATGCTTGAGAGTATATTTTCTATGCTCATTCACAACCTAATCCTAGATCCATGGAAAACAATAGGATTTATTTTTTTTTGCCATTGAATGTAATGAGAGGAGGATGGGGCCCTCAGACCTTGGCTTTTCTTTTTATGACTATTGTATTTTTTTCCAACATACTAGGAGAAGAGCTGTAACTTTCCATGCCAAGACCTGATGGAATAATTGTACAAATTAGAAGATTCCATCTTTAAAATAATCCTGTGATCGTTTTCCCACCAGTTTAAAACAGAAAAAAATAAAACATATTTTGGAACAGGTAGATTTTATAATAAAATGTCAGTTTCCAAAGAAAAACGTCCTTCTGTGCCCTTTCAGTAAAATTGAGTTCACGCCTCTTTTTGAGCCTGATATTTTAAAGGGATTTTACATAAAAAATAGCCAAATCAACAAAACTTTAGCATAAAGGTAAATGTTGATCATGCACAATCATGTGAAATGGGGAAGACTTCCTAGCCAGATTCTTCAGAACAAAACCTGTGAGTGCTGTACTGCTCATGTATGTAATAGTCTGGTAAAACGCCTGTTAGATGTTCCTTACATTGTGTGCAAATATGATACTTTTTAAATACATATTTTTTTCACAAACATTAATTTGTTTCTGAAAATTTCCATTTCATTTTTTGTCTTTCACATGTTTCCATGAAATCTGAGAGGTTTATATATTTTGTATTGAAACAACTTTTCACTGAGAAGGTCTTAGAGAAAGTGGCATTCAGCAAGTGTTGAAGATGGACAAACTCACTATCACAAAATAAATCAAAATGAATATATGCTGTAAGTAAGCTCA
Source organism: Alligator mississippiensis (assembly GCF_030867095.1). Lineage (NCBI taxonomy): Eukaryota > Metazoa > Chordata > Crocodylia > Alligatoridae > Alligator > Alligator mississippiensis. Next base: position 246,150,102 of record NC_081825.1, read on the forward strand.
GCCAATAAAGGCACTGGAGGAAATACTGTACAACTTAACCACATGAAATCAAAACAATCAAGCTCAAAATTCAACAGGCAGGAACTAAGTGGAGGTAAAGGTTTGCTGTAGTTACCTTGCAGACTGGGGACTGAATACTTCCTGTGATAGTTGAAGATGTGGCCTTCCAGCACCCAAGACCTGCAAAGTTCCTTTGTGCTGTTCTTGTGGCCTTCCTCTCTTTTTCTTCCCCCTTAGTAGAAAAGATACATTTGTGCAAATAGCTCTTTCTGATGAGAATGCAGGAGTGGAACTTCAATTAATACTGCTTAGTGATCTATTAAATACATGCAAGAGATGCATGTCTTTACCTTTGAGGCAAAGTATTGTGTTGAGAGATTTAAAGTAACAGAGTTATTGTTCTTCCTAGGTAGAAAATTGCCCAAGAGTGGAAACATTATTTTGACCAGATACATTATTTGCATTTGCTTTATTACTTCAGAGTCAGTTTTCCAGCAGACAGCACAGGTTAACTAACAAACTGCTGACTAGAGCTGATGTCACCAATGGCTACTGACAGACAAGGAAAGGAGTGAATACAAGCTATTTTGGCTTAAGAAGATGATTGAGTTTTGCTCTCTAGAAAGCAATAAAACCAACAGAATTCTTTTCAAACTTCTAAGAAGTATTACAAACAAGTAATGCGTAACAGAAAACTATTTACGCAATTTAAAAAGTCCTAAGAATGGCCTATCTAACAAGATACGATCCAGTATTTTTTGTTCGAAAGCACACATTTTAAAATATCCAAAGAATTCCAAGGTTTGAAGAGCTCAGGATATATAATGTCTAAATCTTCTTTCTAAGTTGTACAGAGCACCTGTAACTACCATCTCCCATGGGACTCCAATAACAATTACACATGCTCAACCTCTTCCACTATTACATACAGGACCCTAAAGGGGCAGTTAATGTCTCCCAGCCATTTCCAGGAAAAAAGAGGGAGAAAAGATATTTTCCCCACGTTAAATAATTCTTGAATCACTCAAGTGCTCCCTTGTTTACAGGGACTTAACAATTAGAAAAAAAATGCACTTTCAATCAGAGAGGCTAAGAATGGCATAAGGAGTGAAGGAACAGGTCAGGAACAACTGAGATAAGATAAGGAAAGGGAAACTGAGATTGGTACTAGTAAAATGGGAGAACTTGGACTGGCTGGGCCTGGTGAATGGAGACAAAAACATTAGTTGGGTGTGACATATCAATTTTGGACTTGAGGGACAAAGGTTGTGACTCAGACAGTGAATCCAGAGTGGAAAATTGGGTAAGGAGACTGGTGGTGGGATGATAGTCCTGAATAGGACAAGCTGCCTTGTAAACCAAGAGCAGTATATCAGTGTCAGTGCATATTAGCCCACCTCCAAGCTAATCAGCCTGTCCAAAATGCTATGAAATGTGCTTGAGAGCATGCTGTTTGCAGTACGTTTACTGGATAGATGCTGGCCATTGATTTTGTTAATGGGTTTCACAGATATTTGCTAAAAGTAGAGGAACTGTGAGATTCAGGGATCATGGGCTCCAATTGCTGAAACTGCGTAAGTAGATTGGTGTGGGGATGACAGTCCTGAATAGTCCAACACCAGACTCCTTACAGTTTTCCCCTCTGGGACTAAGTAGAAAAGGAGAATAGGACTGGAACATCGGGCTCAATTATAGGAGAGCCAGTAGTGTAACTGAGCAGGGGTGACCAGGGCAGTAACCTTGGATGTTGCCTTTGTGGCAGAGGGATGGAGGGCACAAAATAGCCACTGATGCAGCTGCAGCTGACTGCACCACCACCATTGGCACTGCAGCAGCTGCAGTTGCCCTGGGCATTGTGGCTGCCCCAGGCATGGAGCTACCCTGCTATACCTCTGAGGAAAGATAAAGGAGCAGTTAATGAGGATAGAGGAGAAGTTTTCAGCCTTGTGGAAGTGAAGGCTACTAGAGTCTGTGGTCTAATACAGTCCACTCAGCTCTGGGGGCTGAATTGGACAACCCCTGATCCCTGAATCTCACAGTTCCTCTTCTGACACCAAATATATTTGAAACCCATTAACAAAATTAATGGCCAGCAGCTATCCAGTAAACTTACTGCAAACAGCACATTCTCAAGCATATTTCAGACTATCCCCTAAACCAGAAGCAATATACCTGTGTCTGTTTGGCACTTCGGGCAAGCTGATTAGCTTGGAGGTGGGCTAATATGCACTGGCACAGATACACTGGTTCTGGTTTACAAGGCAGCTTGTTTGTAACAGCACAGAAAGTTTTGAGGATACTGCTCTGGAACACAGTAGGTGCATCTATGTGAGATATTTACTGCAGAGCAGACTAATTAGCTCCACAGTAAACATCTCATGTCTACACGTGTGGCCCTATTAAGCCACAGAAAACTAATTAACTCCACAGCAGGGTACTACTTGTAAATACAAGTACTATCCTGCTGCAGAGTTTTTTACACCACAGCAGCACACATGTAGATGCTGACACAGCTGGCTGGGGCACAAGGGTGTTTCAGTGTGAGGGCTGCCTACCAGCTAGCCCTGCACTGAAGCAACCTTGTGCCCCAGCCAGAACCCCTGCAGTACATTGAGCAAGTTGGAGGAGCCCCAGGCTGGCAGGCTGACCCCTCTGGCCTCCCCTGCCGACGGGAGCTACTCCGACCTGGCGCAATGCGCTGCAGTCCCAAAGCACATGTTCAAACATGGGGTCCAGGAGCAATAAACTCCAGCACAATAACCACTGGCGATTATTGCTTCGCCTTAATTGCACGTGTAGCTGCACCTAGTAAGTTGTAGATGTGGCCTGTGTGTCTTGTTTCTGTATAGTATGGGACCATATAGAGGACAACAACTTATTATTGCTGTCAGTCACTCAGTTAAATCAAGTGGATGAGGTATGTGCTGTCATTCTAAAGGCTTTAATCCTGGTGATGATCCATGCTGGTGTCATGTATTGTCACTTGATACATATGCAGGAGCTGTGTCAAAAGAGTACAGTTGTAAGCACTCAAAAGGTAAGAAAACTAGCATTTCATTGACTTGTGACATTTCAACACCATATTAGTGTGAGCAATTCAAAGTTTATAATGTCCAGGAAAAGGAATGAAAACAAGATCTGTCAACTCTAATTAGCAGGAGCTAGAATCAAGTATGATCAAGTATGGGGTCACTCATAAAGGCTTTGAGAACTGAGAAGAATGCACAGTATGGTTATATCTACCATACCTTTTCAATAGGGTGAGAATTTACCTCCCTTACATCAGCCCTAGCTTTATTAGTTGGTGTAAGGGAAATAGGACAATCAGCTGTCCATTCCTAATCCCCATGATGGTCCCATCTTTGCTATCAGTGCTAGAGTATTTTGGTCCTTGTGGACAAAAAATGAGATTCTGAATGGGTCCCATGGAAAGGTTCTATGTAAGTATCTTTGCATTTTGTCTCCTCCTTCCTCCCTTTCTTCCCCATACTCTTAGGGACACAGTGGACACATCTACACGTGATACTACATTGCCGTAGCAACATGCTATGGTAATGTAGTGTCCACAGGCAAAAACCGTGATGCTGCAGCTATGTCACCGTAGCAACGCGCTCCCTCAGTATAGCGTGTTGCTACAGTGATGTAGCAGCTAAAAATAATTATGCACTACCAAAAGGAAGTACTACATAATGGCACACTAACAACACTACTGTAGGGGCATGTGTAGGTGCGCCCAGTGTGGCTCATGATTCCCATTTAGTGAGAATAGACCTAAGCAGATATATATATAGCAGGTGGAGTTTCAACCCCATGTCTCTTATGATAAAATTATCTTGTGATGTTATGTTACCCTCTTTTTTCTACTTAAGAAAATGTCTCCTAATCAGCCTATTTTTATGCATTCATCATTGTAGCACCAGGTTAAGTGGAGGATTTGTCTAGGGCAGCTTAGTTCACATACACCACCCCACCTTCAAAATATTACTGTATAGGTATCTTAGCAAAATTGACCTGCCTTGCTCTTGAATACAGATTTTAAGTATAATCATAGACATCTCCCTTTGTCCTTGAGAAACAACTTCACAAATCTTAATAGGAACTTTCATGATATAAGGCAGTCACTCAAAAGGCAGTCACAATGTATATGTGGAATCTAGAAACTAGTTGACTTCATATTGATAGATAGAACTTCAAGAAAATCTCCACATGTTTAGAAGTGGTCAAAATATTTTGGTGAAATGCCTTTAGTCCAAAGAAAGAGAAGTGTTCTCATATTCTACAACTTGGTAATAGAAGACTGGCCTGGGATGTGGGAGATTCAGTTTCAAGCTCCATTCTCCTTGATTCAGAATAATCTGAGATGAAAAACTCTAGGTTTTGCTTAGAAAATTAGTATTTTGACATGATTATACTTTTTCTCATGGAAATGTTTCCAAAGATTTTTGTTCCAGAACAAAAACAAATTTTAAAACCTCAAAAGTTACCATGAAAGGAAGTATCACCCACCAGTCAGCTGTACTTATTTTGCCATTTTGAAAGCACACATTTTTCCTGCTTCTGTATAATCTGCTCTTAGTGCTGCTGAATACATTGATGGACCAATGTGCAGGACAGTCATTCTCAGTCTATAATAGAAATGGAACGAAGTCCCTAAATAGTGCCAGTTGCTCTTGTCAGAGAAGCCTGAGGGAGAGGTAGAAATACAAAAGCAAGAAATAATGGTTCTGGACACAGTCCCTTCATCAATCTCTAATGATATTCTATTGAAGCCATAAGGGAATTTGGCGTAAAGGTAGATTTTTTTAAAACTGGTAACAATATTGTTTTAAAAAGAGATGCCAGAGTGGTCTGATGGTCTGACAGTCCCATCTGGAGGTAAGAATTCTTTTATTCTAATTAGAATAATTCTCTGTAAATAATATTTTGCCACCTTCTCTGGGACCAGATATTTGATACCCCTGCCCTACATAGTCGGGCCTGTACAGGGGCCTAATATTGCCATTGACTTCCTATGCACAATATACTGGAACGCCATTTTTCCTTTGCAAGTTCCCCCATAATTCTGTGTGATAAATCCCAAACCTACATGATAAGTTTTGCATAAAAATATATGCAAGAATCTTTAGTTCTCCCCCCAACCTTCTGCTACAGAGGAGGAACCTAGCACTGATTTACATTTTGCTTTTTGCAGGATAGAGGCTAGGAACTTTTTTTTAATGGAAATGCATTTAGATTCCTGTTCCCTGGCCCATCCAAGGCAATATCTTGTCCCTTCTGCAGTTGAGTCATGCAGCTTCCTCCTTCATGTTGCTCGGGTGCCAGCAGCAAGACCACTCGGAGAATTGCAGGGTGCATTTACAGGAGGCATTTATTAAGATGAGATGCCTACTTAGCTCTGAAGTAAAGTCTCAGTGTCTACATATGCAGCCCTATCAGGATGCAGTGAACTAATAAACACCACCATAGGTTAGTATTTGTAAACACAAGTACTATCCTGCAGCAATATTATTTACTGCACCCCAACACATGTATAGATGCTAATGGAGATGCCTGGGGCATGAGGATGCTTCAGTTTGGGGGCTGCCTGCTGGATAGCTCCACCCTGGACCACCCTCATGCTCCAGCCAGCCCCTCCACAGCATGTTCAGCTGGGTTGGAGCAGCCGCGGGTTGGCGGGCTGACCCCCCAGCTACCTGCCAGTTGGGGCTGTTCTGACCCAGTTCAGCATGCTGCAGTCCCAAGCGCACATGTAAACGCGGTTCCTGGGAGCAATAAACTCCGGTGCAAGCTGCACTGGAGTTTATTCAATCTCATTAACAGCACATATGACATGCCTGCAGTCTCCCTACTCTTCTACATAGACAGCCTATGTCATCTGGGGAGAGCAGTTGCAAGGGAAGACCCACTCATATTCAGGATGGCATAAACTCAGTTGCTGTCTGAGGATAGAAGGTAGGGCAGCACCTTAAAGGTAGGGTGGCACCTTAAAGAATAACTTGTTAACTACATATCTCTGAGGATAGTGTAGGCATATGGAGGTTGGAACATGCTAAATTCAGAGGGGCCTTTGGACAATTTTCCTGACAAACTGTAACAAGACTTTTGTATAAAGTGAGAATTTTTTGAAAGGTTGTAACTTGGCCACATTTGGGTGGATTTTCAAAGGAATGGCAAAAGGCACAACAACCCTGACACTTTAACCTCACATCACACCACTGCATTTTAAATCTCTTCCCTAAACTTGGATGTGTTAGAAATGAAATACAGATTAGACTTTTTTTATCGTGAGTAAAACAGCATTTCTTTGTATCTCAGTCTCAGAAATGGCTGAACCATTTTTGTAGAAACTTTAAAAAAAAATCAATTTTCAGCAGGTGCCCTGCATAGTAAATATCAATCTGAACAGTTCAAATTTAGCAGCTGGGAGTGGTGAAGAGTTACTCCAGACTCAGAATTATTCATATGAGACCAGAATCTGGACTAGCAGGAATGTCTGACAGTAGTAGAAATGACTTTAAGGTTTAACAGAGTGCAGAAATTGTCAGCAAGCAGTTTTCCTTTATGGGAAGATTACTTCTGTGATGTTGCCAAACTTAGTGAGATTTTGGCAGTTACATACTGGTAGCAAAAATCACCCAGTCACATAACAAAGTTGCTGCAGGGCAGCTTTAATTTGTGTACCCAACTTCCCCAAACTATCTCTAGGCCTTACATTCTAGAGCTGGCATTGTTTGCTCATTCAGCATCGATCCCATCCTCTTTCCAAGCTAATGCCCAGTTAGATATGTTCTAATTCCTCTCCCTGAACACAATTACCAAACAGCTTTTGTGTAGTGAAAAATTAAAGTGAATGAATGTCTATATATGTGTAGACTGAATAACCACATTCCACTATTTCTCTACCCTAATTGCACAAAAATCTAACTTATGCAGAGTATTTTGTCTCTTAAGTATTTGTATTAAAAGTAATGGTGCATATGGCTCAAGCTGTTAAGGAAACATTGATGTTCGTCCCTTCATTAGAATACTTACCTTTACATTTCCCCCCATTTTTCATAAATTGTGTATATTATATTTTCCATAGGGAGGATTTAAAAGCATCTTGTATTATGATGGCTAAAATCTAGAATCTAATTGCTCTGAATAAATGGAACCACCAAAACAAGGAAGAAAAACCTCTTTTTTTCCTGTGTAAGAAGAATTATACGAGAGTAGGTTACAAAACAGTTATGAATTGACAGTAACCTTTGCTTTAGGCATCCAGTCCAGTTAATGGTGTGCACTGGCTACTTCTGTTAAATGTACTGGATGCTAATGTTTTTTAAATAAGTGATCATTACAGTATGAGGTACTAAATAGCTAACATTTACCTGGAATTTGATGGGCATTACGTGTGCTGTTACTGAGACCCTAGAAGACAGGAAAAGCCAAAGCTTACTACATTCTTGCTTCTGAAGTTCCAGTGTCTTATGAGAAAAGTGACCAAGGTAGAAGCCAAGTGAGGAAGGCAGTAGTCCTGTTCTCCATACAACCAGGCTCTCATATCTGCCCCACCAGACTCATGGGAATACTTTACCAGCTACTGAAGTACTGTAATGCAATGACTGATAGAAATGTAAGGAGGACCTGCAGGGGATGATTAAGGAGGACTCATTAGCGGAGATAGCTGGCTTATGGGAATCGTTCGAGTGGTCAGTTCTTTAAGTGAACTCTACTGCATTTGGATTAGTGCAAATGACCTAGCTTCATGTGTGGAGCTGACAGAATCTTATAGTACATGACACAGGGACTGCGCCTGTAGTTAAGAGACAACGTGGAGCTTTCAAGCACTGTATTCAGTAGTACTGCACATTGCAGACTGCATGCATTCATGCACCTTCATCCTAATGAAGTATTATATCTGCATTTTGGTGAAGAGAAACCAGTAGCTTTCTTGATGCATATGGTAGTGAGAATTTGGCCCCCGTGACATTAGCTCTCTTACTAACCTTAACATAGACAATTTGAGGTGACCATAGTAAGTCTTACAGAAAGGTTCCTTAGAGTTCCTCAGGAAGTAGCACAGCTTAAGGAATTTTATACCAGCCTATAAGGCACTAGATTTAAATTGGTGTGCAGTGAAACATTTAAATATACTATAGCAAATGAAATATGGTCCAATAGGTTTTTTATGGTCCAGCTATGCTTTTCCTTTTCAATCACTAGCCTGGGGCGAACAAGTCAGCTCTAAAATGTCTATTTTAGCTATGCTTTTATCACCTCTGTCTTTTAGGAAGTTTGATTTCCTTTTTCATTTCTCTTCCTCGATAAAGAGAGAAACAAGACCTCTGAAAAGGTTATTTATCTCTTCTGTCTTATCTATTTATCTATCGGCATATTGCTTTAGAAGTGTTTTATATTAGTAATTAATTTAATTGCATATATTGTACTCCATGTTGACACATTTTCTATTATATGCTCTAATGTGATACAGGGCCTTTCCACAACAACCTTACCTTAAAGCTTTAATTGCTTTCCTTTAAGCCTCAGCTCATGTTTGATGTATCTGATTTCTTTGTATAAAGATTCTCTGGTTTACAATGTTTACAAGTCATTAAATTGGTGTTGATGTTTATTCAGTGAACTTGCCAATTGTTTGCACTATACATCCCTTTATGAATTTATGACTGGGCAATAAAGACAAGTGTCAGAAGCCCTGTTGTTTCTCTTGGGCCACTGTCTTAGTATATGATTAGAAAGATAACGTGGCATTTCTACTAACTTACGCAGTGAGTTGAGGAGTTGATGTCTCCCGGAAAAAAATCTGTTCTGAATTTCTAGCCATGCATGGATATTTGGGGAGCAGGGAAGAGTTGGTAGAAGGAGGATTAGAAGAAAACAGATCATGAGTGTGCTGGGAAGCTGTTTGGAATTATCTGGGATACATTGTTGTTTGCATTAGAGGAGAAACCAAACAGAACAGAACAGAAGCCTTGTGAAATTCAGAATCTGGATACAAGTTGGGAAGTTTGAACCACCTCTAGTTCTCTAATACCTAAATGCAGACAACACCTGTTTAAATCCATTAAAATGAAAGATGGTAAATAATCAATGTAGAGTGGGAAATCTAGTCCTTTGATCTGTCAACTCTCTTCACATAATGCATGCATAAGGACATATGGTATTTTAAAGTTGCATTTGAAGAGGTGCTTATTCTGAATTTTTACGCTTATTTACAAATACCATATTTATTCGATTATAAGGTGAGGGCTTTTTCCCTAATCAGCATAGGGGGAAAAGCTCCTCATTTTATATTTACATACAAGGAAACCTCATTAAATGCACTGTCTATCCTTGAACTGCTGCCAAAAGTAGCATGTTCTCAGTAATGGAAACCAACTATGAAGTTGATTAAATGCAGACAGTACTCAGAATGATTCTAAAACACATGGCCCACATTGGGTAAACATACTGATAGGAACCTATGACATGGATAAGTTAGGGAAGCCTATCTGAATAAAATATATGAGAGTACCCATTGTTCTCAGTCCCCCTCAGTGCTGACTCTTTTTAAAGTCATGGTGAGCCACAACATTGAGACTCCCTATGCCTGAAGCAGGGTGATTGTGCCCAAAAGCATGCAAAGAACTTTTTCCCAACTACTCAGTTGATCTAATAAAAGATATCACATCTACCCAAAGAATCTGGCCTGCCTATGTGCTTAGACCAACACAGCTACAACCAAAAACTCAGCCACAATATTGAATACATTTCAACTTCCTCTTTACTCCCACAGCTGAGTTGTGCTTTTCTTTTCCATTTCCAATGATTCCTGTTTCTTCACCAGCCTTAAATATCCGGCAAGCATCACCAAACAGGGCCTCAAACAGCCCACCTACAATCCCTCTGTTACACCCTCTCTCAGCCTGTTATATATGATTAGTGTGGCCTTTCTGTCTATGAGTTGGAGCCAGACCAGTTTGTCCTCCTCCTCATCTGCATTTAAATTTTTGGAGGATTCCAGGACTTGTGACAAGAATACCTAGTTTCAGTCATGAATGGGGGGGGGGGAAGGGAAGGGGTTAATTAGCACATGGATCCTTTGTGGGGTATATCTAGAGTACATACACATACTGAGCTTTGCTGAGTTGTGGGGTCCCCATGGCTTGAAATACTGTTTACTGTCCTGGGGCCCAGCCCAATGAACTATATAAGAAATCTTGAGCCTTTGGCTTTTGGCTAATATCATGCATAGTTTGTTCTATATATAAGTAGGTACAAAAGTGCTACTTAAAAGTTTGTTTATAGAGTTCTTGGTCTAAAACTTGTAGCAGTTTCAAAAAAGGTAAAATGTGTCATTGCGAATGCTGAGTGAACTAAGTCTATGGGTACTGATACTAATTTGCCTCTATGCAGATTAATATAGGTATGTTTATTTCAATGTCAGTGTTTTCAGATTTGCCCCTCACTTCCATGTGCTCAGGGAGAGCAGGATCTGACAGTAAGGAAGGGGGAACCAGTTGCAGCGAGAAAAATTTGGGGAGGCAGAGGGCAAAAATGGTGACCCCAGATTTATTTTCCCTGCTGTAACAGTGGGAGGGGAACAAATTCAAGAAAAACCTCCAATAATTAGATTCTATACCTGAAAAATGATAACAAATGTATACATTTTCCATACATAGAATCTAATTTTTGGGAGGTCATCTTATATTCGGGGTCATTTTATATTCAAGTAAATATGGTAGTCAGCAATCCGGACTCTGGTCTTCTAGATAACATTGTTCAAGTACAAGTTCTTACTGCATAGAGTTAATTTTGGAATTGGGACTTGGTTAATTAAGCTATTTGGAAAATGCATATGTGAATCTGAATGCATTAGGTGGGCTTTATGTTGTAGTTCTCTATCAAAAATTAGGTCTACATTGTTCTAATCTCTGCAGGGTTTTTTTCACACCCAGGTAGTCACACTGATTCTGAATAACTTCTTCATTTGGAATTTCAATTTTATTTTTTATTTCTCATTAATTAGTGCTTCACTCTGCTTTCACTTCAAGGAAATAACTCCTATTGGCTTATATAGGAACTAATCTCACTTAGGCTAAGTACAGACAGTCAAAACACCAATTCAATCATTGCAGGTTAGTCTAAGCTACGTAGGACTGATGAGCAAGTAACAAGACATTTTTGATTCTGGAAATGCAGCCATATGCTACGGTGGCTCAGGCCAGAAGCCGGGGGGCACTAAAGTCCACCTCCCTGCTGGGCTAGAGCAGACAGGTTGAGCCAAGGCTAGCTTGTCCAGCCTACAAAGGGGGAGGGGGGAGGGTTGCAGGGAGGTGTAATGAATCCTGGGATGCTGAAGGACTATGTGTTAACTTGAATCTGGAGGGGATCTGGGACAGAAGTTTAATAAACCGATGTAACTTAAATCAGTAAAGTCTGAAACTTCATTCATCCAGGTTTATCTTAACTGTTTTAGCCTTTTGAAAGCAGTTTATGTGCAATGAACTTCTGTTGTGTTACAGCTTTGAACCAGTGTCTTATCATTTATACCGGGTTATGTATAATGTCTGTCCCTAGCCTTAAAAGGCCAATTCAAGGTAGGAGTAAGAGGATCTGACTGCAGTACATGTAGAAGGGAGAAACTTTGAGATATTCTAATTTTTCTGAGACATAAAAAATTCTAGGTATAAAACTGAACCAAAAAATGGTTGGTTCTTATAGACTTAAAATATTGGAAGAAAAAGAGAGAATGGACAAAACTAGTTATTTCCTAAATTTCACAGTATATGCTTTTAATTTATAATGCAGTGTTGTACACTGTCCCAGTTTTAAATATAACTTTGTTTGGTGCTTTTTTTTAAGTCCCAACCCAGTTCACAGAGTCAAACATTTACTTGGGAATCTAAACTCTCATTTAAAAGGAATGTAAATTTCTAGATCTCAGGGATATATTTGAAAGTGTGAAAATTTTACCCAAGTGCACCTTACAGGTTCAAAAACTAGAAGGCATGTTAAGAGAAATGAAAATATATTATTATTTTTTAAGTTCTGTTTTTTAAGGCAATCTCTTATGTTGACGAGTCAGAGGTGGGAAGGAAGAGAGTGTCATTGTTTTTGAAGGCTTAGGATAAGCAATATGTCATACCATTTTCAACTATACTAAAACCTTTGTTGAAATAATTCCACATACACTGTAATAGATAAGATCTGCTGGCAAATTGTTGCTATGCAAAAAAAAAAAATAAAAGGAGGGGGGAAATATTTGACAAAAAAATTGCAAGTGCTTTCTATTGGATTCTGTGGCTGATATGTCAATCTAAAGGTTTTTGAAAAGCGCTACTCTAAAACTTGAAGCAACAAAGCTAGGTAGATACAAACACTTGCCACTAGTTACAGTATTTATTACCATAAGTAGCCCTATTGGCTTCAGTCGGACTGCTTCCTGGTCTAAGCACCCTTTCTTGTAGCAAATGATTGCAGGATTGGGCCCTTGGATTATACATGTAGGCCTCTGGAAGACCAGCTTTTACTGCTCATATGTTTGGCAGGCAAATTTGATAATCAGTGCTGTTCTAGAACCTTACACCATCTCAGTGAATATAAATTGATGGTGTAAAGCAAATGGGCAACTGGCAGGAAGCCAAAGTAGATTGGAGAGAAGACAGCTTATTGTTGAGGGGGCAGCCCGGTGTTCTACAGCAGAGCTTTCTATTCACAACAGCTCTGCAGAGCTGCTGAGTTCGAGTGTGGCCTCTGAAGTGTATGAAATAATAACAGTTTTATTTCTCCTGACACAAGCACGGAAGCTGTTTGCTGCCACCTCAGAACTGTTACCCTGCAATGCAAAAGTACCAACAAGGCAGGCTGGATGCAATGTTATTATAAACAGTGCCGCAATAAACTTCAGTAAAATCCCATTACACTGTGATAGCCCGTTTGTCATAAGAAAAGTTCACTAATGTACATGGGAATGGAGATCTTTATTCACTGATTTGTCTTTGGGTATATTTGATTGAACTTTTGCTTTTTATTATTTGTGCCATGGTAAGTTTGGGCAAGGCTGAAATACAAAAGCTATGTAGGGCCAGATCCTCAGCTGGTTTAAACTGGCAGAGAATGATATCCATTTAAGACATGATTTAATGACTATCGCTGTTTCAGTATTGAAATAAATGTTTCAGTACTTATTTTAAGGAATTTTGTTCTGTTGTCTTTGATCTCTCTTTGTGGTAAAGCACTTGGTGAATGCTATCTAATAAAAGAAGTGAATGCAAGAAAGTACAAAAGTCTGTGCATCCTAGTTTTAAATGTATGCAATAGTGTTTTGTTGTCAGTTTTTACTTGCATATAATACATATCTTACATTGATATAGGATGAGAATTTCAACAGAGCCCTAATTCCCTTAAAGCTCCTTTGAAATTCAGTCATTCCAAAGGTACTTAAGCATTTTCTAAATCTCATAAATGAATTCTCCCAGGAAGTATTTCACACACCAATGAAATGCAGCCAACTCTAGGGTGGGAAAATAATCTTTTGTCATATTTTACTCTTCAAACGACTTTCATTCATTCATGGGAGCTTCCAGGTATTCAAGACTTTTGAAAATCAAGCTGTTGGTTGTAATTTTGGCTATAAAAACTAATAGTAGATACCTATTTTTCAAAAACTCTGGGCTCCCTTCCCAACTATGTACCTGGCCCACCATATGGCCATGGGCAAGTCACTTGTCTCCATACTGCCTCAGTTTCTGCAAATAGCATCTATTTTGAACTTCACAAAGGTTCAGGGATTAACATTTATTCTAAATTGATTAGAGAGAGTTCTCATTTATGGATTCCTCTCTCTCTCCAGCATATTTTATATATGTGCGCACTATTACCTGTACATCCTCTTCTGAAATCAGGGTGTCACTAAATGGGTGCATCTACATGTGCAATTAAGGTGGAGCAATAAACTCCAGCGCAATTCACACTGGCATCAATTGCTTCCAGGCACAGTATCTACACATTCACACAGCACCTTTGCACTCTGCATCACCTTTGCACCACCACCAGCACTTCGAGCCAGGGCGGAGCAGCCCCAGGCTGGCAGGGGACCTGGGGGAGGGGAGGTCAACCCTGGGCTCTGGGTGGTGGTGTTGGGCAGTGGAGGGTCTGGCTGGGGCAAGAGGGTACTAAAGTGTGGGGCTAGGCAACAGGCAGCCCTTGCATTTTATCAGCCTCATGCAGCTGGCCAGCCCGTCACCATCTACACATGCGTTTCAGTGCACGTAAGTAGTCCACCAAAAAATTGCCCTGTCCTGACAGTACTGTTGTAAGGTGGAGTTCATTTAATGTGCCTTAATACCAGTGCACATGTAGATGGTGATGTTTTTCCGTGGACCTAATTAGTCTACTCGGCATTAAATCATGTGTGTAGATGTACCCAATGTGTGTAACATCTACTCTTTTGTCTACTTGCTGTTCTTCTTTGAAATTTCCTCAGAGCTGAGGACGATTGTCTTATCTGTGGGTCTTCCATGCTTGTCTTATCTGTGGGTCCGAAAATGGCTGAAGAGGCTGATCTGGGATTGACAGATTCTGTTGCAACTCAGGCACGTGTTTCCATGTGGGGTGGGTAGCTCTGGATTCCTGATTTAGTTCACGAAACAGTTTCTGCCACTCCCACTTTTCCGTCTCCAGTTGCTGTTGTAAGTTTTCAAAGAAAACAGTATCTACTGTTATTGCATTCTTCACCATAGTTTCTAGACACTCTCATGTAATATATGTGTAGCAAGGAAAATCTCTTTCCTCCTTCCCCTTGCTTTAGGAAAAAGAATATTATAGGGTCACCACCCACCCTGAAAATTGCAGAGCCGTCCCAGTTTGTGACTACTGTGTCTGAATCTTAGTCTCCACTCGTGCAGGACACACAGCATGAGAGAGACAGCTGTTAAAAACCTCGCAGCTATTACAGTGTATCAATTTATAATCCGTGAAGTGTATGTAGCAGCTCGCAGATTGTTGGTAGGAGTGCAGTATTTTGTTATAAATATATTTTATTGGTTTTAAGAAGATTTTATTAAAAGACTGTCCACAAGAAATGGTTTACCAGGGTAGTAAAAGATCAAGTAAATTGCCTAGATTTCATTTCAAACCATTGGAACTCTTGTGGCTTTATGGGGGTCTCACGAGCTCCCAGACACTGACAAATTTAAATCTTGTTTTGTAACAGAGTTGTGCACTGAATTTTCAACATCAAGATGGCAACCATCAAAGTGTTAGGCAAATATGTGCATTTGGTTCAATAAATTACCTATAGGCCATGTTTTCAAAAGTAGTTAGGTGCCTAAAGATTCAGATAGGCAGCTACTGGTATTTTCAAAAGTACCTAAACAGGATAGATTCCTGGCCCACTGAAACAAATGTATGTGAAATGATAGACTCCATTTAGTTGTCTTGTAAATCCCTCTCAGTGCTTAGTTGCATTTTTAGGTGCTCAGTGCCTTTTAAAAATCTGGCTTTAAGGGTATGGGTTAGGGCCTGGCCAAATATCATCTCTCTGATGTGCCTGATTTTGCAATATAAAATGAGTTCCTCATGGAAAGCCCTTGACTCCATTTGAAGACTCCTACCCTTTTAGGAGGCAGATCCAAATACTCAGCCTTGTTTTGCTAGGTGTTTCACATTTTCTGCTCCTCTTGAAATTAACAGCAAGTGAGGATGTTTAGCACCTAGCAGAATGAGTACTGTACACACAGATCAAAAGCAAGATCGGGCCTTTTACTGTAAAAGAGTGCACTTCATTTTACATGCTTTTTAAAACAGTATTGTTTTTTTGGCAGATCCTTGTACATAAGTGTGTATGTGTGGAGTTGTGTTGTTTTTGTTTTCTGTTTTTGTTCCCCCCCATCTCCTTGATGCCTGAGGAAATCTGTATATTGCATTTGTCTGAGTGGTAGGCAAAATAATCAAAAATGTTGACACATGCTATATTCTTGCTATTCTGTCACATAAGAAATGAGATGACTACTGGAACTGTGTGGAAATAAAATGGGAATGAGAAAACAAAGCCCAAGAACTGAGATTGTAAATTAAGTGTATTTATTTACAGAGGGGCTTAACATTCTCTCTAGAGCTTGAGGCATGTATACAAATTAATTTAAATTATATACAAAAAATCAGTTGGCCTACTGAAATTAGGAAGCTAGTTGGAAAAAGACTGTGTGGAGTCTTGGGAAGCTGTGTCAATCTGAGAATTGTGCAGCTGTTCTATAGTATCACTATGCAGAAGATTCATGTGGCAGTG
Organism: Alligator mississippiensis; assembly: GCF_030867095.1. Lineage (NCBI taxonomy): Eukaryota > Metazoa > Chordata > Crocodylia > Alligatoridae > Alligator > Alligator mississippiensis. The sequence goes on from NC_081825.1 coordinate 246,166,372, forward strand.
TTTATTATCGTTGTTTTTAGTCTACATAAGTTCACACTTCTGAGTTCATCTGTTGAGGTTTCAGGTTCAACTGCCGTGTGAGACTCAGCCTAAACCACTGCAGTTTCACCTAGCTGCCATGTGAAATCATGATTCTCAAGTCAGCACCCAAAACTCGTGTTAGATTTGCCAGAAATTGCATGAACCTTTCAGTAAACCTGGCCTGAGCCATGAATGGTTGGGGTTTTGTTATGAAACTTGTTGCCTGGCTGTAATCAGTAGCAACAAAAGCAGTTGCAGCGTTTGCCTATGAGTTTTATCTTTGCAAATACAGTATATCTACGTAGTTAAATGAAACTTAAATTATGAATAGTAGAAATCACAGCATACATATTATGTGTGACTAGAGAGTGAGTCAACCTAGTTTTGTATCAGCGTAGTAGGTCATGAATATTTTCTGGCAAGATATGTCACTGGTTGATAACTTCATTAAGCTGCAGACCATACCTTACCCTTTCACAAGATCCTTGAAAAGAACTTTTGTGTGTGCCAAACAGATATCCACTTGCTCTGTGGCTCTTGAAAGGTAAATTGCCAAGTTCCAGCAAGCAAATTAAGAGGTGCAATGAGAACTAGCTGTTGCATTCTATCAAATCCTGCTACTGAATGTGTTGAAAAGCTTGCCCAGAGCCATGGCCTCACATATTTATGGTATGAATGGGACTCTTGGAACTATGTATTGCCATAGTTCCCATTTCTTTTGTGATGAACTAGCTCAGCAGATGTAGCTTAGGTGAAAAGGAAATTCAAAGTCTCCTGCTCAGAATATAACCAAATCGAAGGTCTCTTTCCAGCCCTGTGTCTAGGAGCCAGATTCTGATACCCTGACTCATGTTGAATAGAGTTTTATTCTATGAGTAACCCCATGAAATTCAAAGGAGCTACTCATGGGGTAAAGTGCTACTTATTGTGAATATGGATGCCAAAATACAACATCAAATTACAAGAACATATTCTAACATTTAATTTCTAACACAGTGCAGTTTTAACTATTAGTTTCCTTAATCTGTTGTGCCATTCTCCTGGGTAATAAATTTTGACAATGAATGGACACAGCCAGGGTGCATTAGATTTGCCCTAATGAGGGATGCACTACAATTTGCCAATAGCAGTATCTAACTTGTAGAGAATTCAGAGCAGATTGCAACCACCTTCATCTGTAAAACGAGAATGCAGTCTATAGACATCAGAGGATTTGGCATGAAATTCATAATCTGATGCAAGTAGCTGCGACCTGCATATTAAAATGAGGAAGTTATGGGCTGCCCTGTCTAATTCTTTGGATTGTGTTTGGCCTGATAAATGCACACTGGCTACTGCTAGGCTAAACCAAGAACAAAAGACATAACTAAGGTTCACAAAGGAGTGGAAATTTAAGAATATTAAAATAAACAAAAAACGCTGCTAGTCAGCCTCATTAAGCCATGACCCAGTACGTAAAAATATTAAAAGAATTATTCCTTCATTAGATTATGGTATTTGTGTGATGGATGAATAACTGGGGGAGATAGTGATCTAAATATGCTGATATTATTTCTGATATACTACACAGAAAATAATTCCAAAAATATTAATTACATTTTCTAACACCATTTTTATACAATGTCCATAATACAATCAGCATTTCAAGAAAATATGGCTCTACATGTTAATCAGTAAAGGCTAAAGATTAATTCTCAATCCTTCTCCCATTAAAGTCCAGAGGAATAATCCCATTGACTTCCTGGGTGCTAGGTTGGTCTTTGAGAGCATTTTTCTTGCTGAGTAGTACATGAATCCTTTGCATTTCATATACTTCCCAAATATTGTCACCTGGCTCAATTACGCCTTGTAAAAGTGAGAAAAGGCCCTGTAAGCACTCTCTAAGTTTAGAAATTACCATTTGTTATTACCTGTTTTCTAAGACATTTTTCTTTAATCTCAAATTGTCAGGATTTTAATAAAACTTAAATAGTATTTCCATTATTTTGCATTGGTGATAACATTCTTTTAAACAAAACTATACCAACCAAACAAAAAGAAAAACAATTTAGCAAGTTAATTAAAACAGACCTTCCTGTCATCTTCATCAGATTAGGTTTTGCAATACATTGCTCAATTCCATAAAATTGTTTTGGATATATTCTTCACAACTGGTATTTCATTAACTAGTCCTTAACTGTACCTTATGCTCTTCTTTTACCTGATATTGCGATAGCTAGCTCTCTTAATCATTCTGGAATTCTGTATGTTATATCTGATTAATTTTCAGACTTGGTTTTCTTTAAAATAATTAGGTAAATTTTACGTCCTCGTTTAACATAATATTTGAGGATCGAATCTTTAATTTATGCAACTCTGCCTTTATATAAACAGAAGTAAACTACTGAGTGACTCTACCCATTCTTTGTGCACTATCGTTTGTAACTGATCTTCTTTTTCTGTGCCATCCATTGAGGAATCGTTTATAATTAGTTAAGAAAAGAAATAAATTGGGCTTTAAAATTAGGGCTTTGTGAACCCTGCAGTACGTGTTTCACGGTGTATTCACAAATGATGCCTTTTGAATTCAGTTTACTGTGACCAGACAGGAACCAGCTGAATCAGGTTTAACTGAGGTTCTAATGCAATTAACTTAGCCCTACCTTTACATATTGCACAGGAGCTAGTATACTGAGTGTATGGAAATGCAACATGGACATCGCTATTGTGAGGCACAAGCAGGCTGAACTTGCCAAAGGGCAGACATGTTAAAATTCTCATGCTTCCCTTCTGAACTTTTCAAGTATTTGAGCTAACATTCCTAAACTCATCAAATCTTGAAACAAAAACTGAGTGGGATCAAAACTGATGGCAAACATTTTAGCAAAATCGTACTCATAGTTGTGGCCAGATCTCCCAAGGTTCACACCTGAGGTAGACATTAAAATCTTCAGATTGATCCCTGAAATGTATTTGATCTATCAAAATCTTTTGAGTGAGCACCTTTACGGACCATCTCCCTGTGTCTCTACCCTATTGTTTTGGTTCCAACTCTGTTCTTGTAGTGGGAGAACTAATGTAACTCCCTGATCTGTTAAGTCTGTTCTGCTGATAAGGATGTGTTCCCTTGTTCCAATGCCAATGAGCTTGTTTTAATGGGTGGCCTGCTTTTCCTCTCACTTCTCACATTAAGATCCAATACCCTCTGTTAGACCTACTTCTCTGATTACTTCAAATGCAAGAACAAGAGTACATTACGGGATGATAATGTCTGAGAATGCCTTGAAGCCTTTTCTCTTCTTCAAAGAATTGCTAGCCTCAAGGAAAAAGAACTAGAAATATTTTGTGCTTCAGATTTTTACTGTATTGTGATGCATTCTTGGGCCAGTGGGGCTTTGCAGTTAAAAAAAACAAACAGTTGTGTGGGTGTAGTGCAGTGGATAGCAGCAGCAGTGGAAGGGATGAGCTACTTCCATGAAAGAAGAGAAAATTAGAGCACCTAGATACAACCTCATATGGACTGTATTGGAAGATGAAGATTTTCTCTTCCAAATAAGATTTTTTTGCTGCATGTAGAATGTACTAGGGAAGGTCACTAATACACTGAGACTTCAAACTAGTTTTAGACTAGATTTGATGAATTATGCCTGCCTAAGAAATGCAAATACTAATTAGTAATAGTTTCAGTAATCAGAGTATCTAGGTATTGCTGGCTTTGGTTTAGTTCAGATCTTAAACATAACCACCTTGGTTCTCAAGTTCCTACTCTAAATGAGGAATATTGAGTACTGAGATCATCTACCTTGGCCACAGATCAGTAATCTAGAACTAGCAATGTGGCAGGAGAAAATATCAAAGAGGAACATATTCAAACTTTGGGACTACTCATACACCCAGATCTGAATTTCTGGAATCACTCTAATTGAAAACCAAATATCTAAACTAAGTACAGACAGTTAAAAAGCCCGAGGCTGAATCAATTTAATCATCACAGGTTAGTGTGAGCTGCATAGTTTGAACTGATAAGCAAGAGAACACACATTCACTTTTGATTCCAGGAATACAGCTATATGCCTGCAGTGACTGAAGCCAGAAGCTGGGGGGCACTAGAGCATGCCTTCCTGCTGGGCTGGAGCAGATAGCTTGAATCTGGAGGGGATCTGGGACAGAAGTTCAGTAACCTGATTTAACCTAAATCAGTTAAATCTGATATTATGTCCATCCAGGTTTACTTAAACCAATTTGGGCCATTTTGAAAGTGGTTTATGTACACTGAACTTCTGTTGTGTTACAGATTTGAACCGGTTTCTGATCACTTATACCGGTTTATGTGTAATTTCTGTCCCTAGCCTTAGACATCTCTGAATGGGTCATGGATAGAAATCTGCATCTGAATTGTGTAGCCTGGGCCCATCTTTAGTAGACTAGGTAAGTACTGGCAGTTCATTTTTCAGTTTCATGAGTCTTAGTGCATTACCATTTGGGGGACAAGAATCTAGAGCTCATGAACATGCAATACCCACTCATATTGCTATTTCAAAACCAACTTTGTTAAGGATTGCTGTCCTGATTTTTGTTCACCAAGTTTTAGCTACAGATTTACCCCAGCTAATAAAAAGCTACATTATCATGGCTCCTTTGTACTAGTAGTTTATCCTCAAATCCACAGGAGAAAATGGCTGGGTCTTTATTTTTGTAACAAGTAATTTTATTTTATACATATGTGGCCAAGATGGGATCCATCTCTGATATCACCATTCTTTACATAGAGCAAGGGTGTAAAGCTCATTTGGCCCTGTGGACCAGATGAATGTCCTGGGACCAGTCCACGGGCCAAATAAACAGCACAGGGCTGACCTGATGGGCCATATTAGGCCCATGGATTCCCACATGCTCAGCTGCATGAAGCAGCATGTGGGGCTGGTCCAGGAGTGGCATCACATGTAGTATCGGCTCTGGCCCAGCAGGAAGAAGCCTGGCATTGTGAGCACTTGGCTACTATTATGGGAACAAACCACAGTGCCAGGTTTCTTCCTGCTGTACTGCTGGGGCTCAAGCACCACTGCTTTTGCTTCAGTGCGTGGCAGCCACTCTGGCAAGAACCACAGCGTTGGAGCCCCAGCAGCATTGTGGCTTGTTCCTGTGTAGCAGTCAAACACCTGGCTGAGAGCTGCGGTGCTGGAGCGCCATTAGCACCATGAGAAGAAGCCATGGTGCCAGGCTTGTTCTCCCAATGCTGCCGGGTCTCTATAGCTAGGGTTGGAGTAGAGACTGCAAACGAAATGACCCAGCTCTGAAAGCCAGATCCAGCCCATGGCCATGTTCGACACCTCTGACATAAAGGAACACCACCCAAAAACGTTCCAGTACACCTTCTGGCTACTACTAACCTGATATTTACTGGCTCGATCCTAATATCTTTCTTATGGATTTATCCCTTGACCTTACTACTGGTAAAATTATAAATGCTACTTTCTTGTCTTTTCATTCTCCAGGCAAAAAGTCTAATGTCTTCTTAAATGTTTGTGTACTTTTTTCTCATATATTTTATTCCATCATGAACAATTGCAGTAGTCTTATTCCTAGTTATCTCAAGTAACATTTCAATCCTCTTCATAATAACCTAAATATTTTCCTTTGAAACTACTTGCTATCCTGTTAACAAGCTTTTTCTGTTTTATTTTTTAATTAATTACTAACCACAAAGAAAGCCATCAAGTTTCCTGTTACCCACATTAAATATTTCTGTAGACTTCACTTGCTCTTCAGGTTCTCTTTTGCAATTTTCTTTTTGCCAAACAATCCTGTTGTTTATTATCCTTCCAATAAATCTACTACTTGAAAGTTAAAAAAAAAAACAAATGAAAGAGCTGTGCAAAATTATCTATTTATTACCATACAGAAACACAGGATTTTTGTTAGGGTTAGTCAAAACTCGGGAAGAGGGCAACACTGGCAATTTCACCAGAAACCCCTGTTTTTCTCAGGGGAATATCACTCAGTTTTTCAGAAAGATATATTCTCTGTTTTCAAAATTAGTAGAAATCATTAACCATCTTTTTTTTCTTTGTGTCAAAAGCTCTAGGAAAATCTTGGGCAAAACCACAAAATGTTTTTTCTTCTCAGGTTGTTGGTGATGTGATGTGATGTGATTCTCCATTCCCCTCTGGTTTCAGAATTGGTGATCATTTTTTTTATAAGTTGGTGCCACATTTTCACTTTATTAATCATCCTCCTTCCATCCCTTAGTACAACCAGTTTTTCCTGTAAATGTGGTCTACAGGATGAGTACTTGTAACATACACAGCTGGTCATCTTCCTTTGCTGTTATGTCTAAAAGCAGCCATATGTCATGAGCAAACCTCTTATGTATGTTGAACTTCCTTAGCACATCAGCTTGTCTCTCTGAATATGTTACCTGATGTCTTTAAATTGGCAAAACACTGAAAAGTGGGTCCTCCTGGTCTCTTGTACTTCAGACTAGCAGGAAGTAGGAAAATTGCAGAGACAGGGCCCTTAGCCCCTTAGGATGTTCCTACCCTTGGCATTTTTTTAAATGTTCTTCTGTTGCAGCTCCACTAATGGTAAAAATGGCTCAGAGCAGATCAGCACCCCAGAGGCCTGTGCCCTGTGTGTAGGCGAGATGCACAAGTGATAGAGTACTGGAGAGAGCTTAACCAAAAACACATGTGCTTGAGGGTTTTGTTTGCTATTAAATCAATAATGACCCCTCCATCTCCCTCTGGCTATCTGTGCAGGTCCTTCTATTGGTGCTCATCATCTTACTACTGGAGCACCTCCCAAGTAATTAACAAGGACATAATATCTCTTCCTACCCAGCAGGTAGGAGTAAATGCTTGATTAGAATAAATATGTGTATGTGTCTGTACATAAGACAGAAAAGCTCCTATGAGAAAGCTAGATCAAAGAGATGAGTTTTCATTGAGTTCCAAGTGCTGTGAGTTCAGGGGTTGAAATCAACAGGAAGTTGATTTCATCTCCATGAAAGTTTCATCTCCTGAACTCAAAACACTTCCTATGTCCTCCACTAGTTGAAAATTATATTCTGGTCTTGCAAGAGGTCATGGATATTGTAGGAGGAACAATGTCTTGGGTAGCTGGGATCAGTCCTGTTGAGGCTTTTTGAATGGGATTCTTGCTCAGCAAGTAGTTAGTGCAAAGGGAGGAGCACTAGGATGATGTGCTCACAGCAGCTTGTGTTGCTAATGTGTTCTGTACCAGTTGGAGCTTTCTGTGAACATGTCTTCTGGACATGATGGAAGTTTGGGGCCATTCAGTATCAGTGAAGAGTCTGAGGAATATCTAAGACCATGGAACAGCTGTGACAAACTGATGGCACAAGGAGGACATTTAGAGGTGCGGGAGCTCTTCAGAGCACTTCCTTCGAGCAACCATTTTTGGCTAGATTAATTTTTAATCAGAAACCTAAGGAGTGGTGTTAATGACTGAGAAAAGTCAAAAGAATAATGGTTGTGCAGTAACATGTGTGGTGGAAGTAAAGCACAGTAGAATATTCTTTAAATCTCTCCATTCCTGGTAGTCCAAAACATTTTACACTCACTATTTCTGAAAGTGAATTAGATCCTATTGGCTTCTGATCAGAAGCTCCTTTTCTGGCTTCTCTGAATTAACCTTCTTGATAACCAAATATACCAGCGCTGTATGGAATTTCATAATCCATATATCCACCTGAGTGAAACTATTAGATAACTATACACACTATAACTACTACCATGCCTCAAAACAGACATCTATGTTAGGCATACGTGGCACTGACACTGTAATTAACAGTTTTCTCATTTACTAGAACCAAACATACTAGCAAGGCCAAAAATAGAAATGAAAAATGTTTAAACCCATACAGAAATACATCAGATAAATGGCCGCTCAGTGAAACATATCTTAGGTTAAAATCCTAGATATAATTTTGCAAATAATTTGGCAGGTTTTAAACTATGAAATGCTGAAAATGTGCTCCTTAAATATTCAAAGAAAGAGGAGCTATGTGATGTCATTCTTCAGTGCATACCTGCATAGTTAAGGCTGCAATGACACTTGTCTGCAATAGATTCAGAATGATTCAGAAACCATGTAAAGCTATGACCTGTGCCTTTAATTCATTTCAGTCTGGTTCCATCCTGATGAAGCGATCTATCATCATTGCTACCATATTACAGAATGTATTCTTACAAGAAAGTTTAGCCACTTCAGGGGTGACTGGACTAGCATTGCCTGGCATCCAACAGTGTAGAGACTAAATTATAGTTTTAGTTAGAGTATATGGAAACTGACAACAAATTATTGCTTGTGGTCCCTTTCCAGTTTTCAAGTGCAAACATACCAAAGTTTATTTTACATCTTAGCCAGGCAGACATTTAGTAATATAGATCAAAGAAGAAATGAAGGCCTCCCATGTTTATTATTTCAATATGATGTCTGTTTTAATAAAGTGTAAGAATGCATGTGATAGACTAACTAGTAGGAATTTTCTGGTTCTGTAGTTTAGCCTTAAATATATACATATATTTGTAAATTAATCAGAAACATATTGCCGTGGTTTCAGTTCCTCAGAATGCTGATTGTTTTCAATCCTTTCTTTAATTTTAGAAATATGGTGGCTGTCTGCCAGAACACTTTCATATAAACAGTCCACTTCACATTTAAAAAGTCATAGAATCACTGAGTTTTCACCCCCCCCCCCAAAAAAAAATCCTTCCCCAAAATGTGGATCATTATTTAAATAAGTTTAGATTGTAGCACTATTGTCCCTCACTCTTAATTAGAAATAATAAAAGCCATCTGTGCAAGGTGAATTTTGATAAGATCCCAGTTTTAAGTGTGTGTTGGTCCTGTGTGTACTGATCTTAATAGCTCCAGGATGGCTCTCACACTGAGTAGACTTGCTGATTTCCATCATGCTCTGTGCTGTTGAATGCAATTCTATTTATGCATGGTTATAGTTTCACTAATTTTTTTAAATATTATTCCTGGTAGAACAATAAGTATTTAACGGAATGGAACTGATACCATTTGAAGAGGTTTTTTGATAATACAATATCCTCGCAGTTTGGGATTAAACACAATTAAAGGAAGAAGTCATTTTCCACAAAATTGCATATTGGACAACATTCCTCTGTGGCTGTTTTCCAGCAATATTATTTTATATGGATCTTGTTCTACCCATTTTTTTCAATGATTAAATATTTCCAGAATATATTTTCATGTACCCCACTTCATAGAGCTCCAGCTCCTCAAAACTGAAATGGACAAGGTCAGACCTGCTTGAAGCTTAGGGATGAAATAAGATTTCTTTCTTCCAACCTGTGTTTTCAGTCAATTAAAATTTGTACTAGAGGCTTTTCAGTTTGAAGCCACCCCTGTGCCTGTGATGAGCAATCCTTCTTGTTTGTGCAGTCATTCATTATCTCCATTACCAAGAGGAGAATAGAGGACAATTACATTGTTTGGACGAATCAGAGTGTTAGGAGGAGTATTTATCATGGTGGCAGAGTGCAGCACCTGACAGCAAACGATTGATGGCCAAGAATGAGTGTGAGTGGCCAAAGCAGCCTCATATGATGCAAATTACTGACTGTGGATTCTAATTTATCCTGTTCATTTTTCTTGCCTTTGCTGAAGACTATTAGTGGTTTTTGAAGCAGTGAAGGGGTCATTACTAATGTGGGCTAGAAGCAGGAGGGGGAAGGAGGGGCAAAGCCTTCTGTAATTACACAGCCTTCAAGAAAAGGCTGCAGGCCTCGCCAAAAAAGTGTCAACACTTAGCAATCAGAAAAATTTATTTTCATTTTATCCTTAACCCATGTTAACTCAACATTATCATCTTTCTTTGTTAATATTTGTAGAATATTAAAAGCCTGACTTCTATATTATTACAAATGCATTTAACCCTTTTTGCTGTAGAGTGATGTTCCTTTGCTTAATGCCAATTTGTTGATTACATTAAACAGTGTGTGCTTTTGAAAATGTGGATTATAGACCATGTATTTTTCATATATATCTAAAAATGTAATTCCAGTTAACTGATTTTTTTGTTATTTTGTGCAAAATAGCCATACAATTGACAAATAAGAGAGAATGTCTATGCGGGTATTGGTTTTAGGGCGTGGGGGTGTTGATGGTAAAATAT